>NC_068426.1:35726370-35885660 GCF_023373465.1 Oncorhynchus keta | reverse complement strand
AAAGGGAGATGAGACAGAGAGGGTAAAGGGAGATGAGACAGAGAGGGTAAAGGGAGATGAGACAGTGAGGGTAAAGGGAGATGAGACAGAGAGGGTAAAGGGAGATGAGACAGAGAGGGTAAAGGGAGATGAGACAGAGAGGGAAAAGAGGTGATAAAAAGAGGGAAAGAAAGTGCCTTTTTACAAAAGGAAGAAACACATTTTTCAGGGAATAGAAAATACAGAAGAGTCTCCGTGTAAAATGTTATCAGATTAATGATGAATTTTCATAATGTACATCATTAAAGATAATGCATACTTTTCTCCCTGATACGGCACTGTTTAAAACATTAACTGAACCCGATCATTAATACAGCGTTGCCAGAGCGAAGGATATAAAGAGCAGACAAGTAGGTATTAAAAAAAGTGAGGAGAGCTGGGAGGCAGAGGACAGGAAAGGAGAGAACGAGAGGGAGGGAGAGAAAGAGAGATAGATGTCTCCTCTGTCATCCTGTCACAGCACTACTCCCCCTTGCTGTCCATCACCTGTCAGAGGAAGAGTGACGAGCGACAGCTCCCTGACACATGTACACACGCACACACACATGTACGCACACACAATGCACACACCCACAGAGGAGATCAGGTGGAGGGAAGGAGATGCCAGGTCCTGTCGCCCACGACAACTCTGATCTGTCAGCTGACACAGCCCTCTCAAGCAGGGGATGAGGAGGAGTGATAGAGAGAGGAGAGAGACAGAGTTAAGAAGTGGTATGAGAGGGTGTGGAAAAGGCACTGGATGAAAGAAAAGCATAGAGTAATATAGAGAGAAACACAGAGAGATAAACACAGATAGAGAACCACAGAGAGAACCACAGAGAGAAACAAACACAGAGAGAGAACCACAGAGAGAAACAAACACAGAGAGAGAGAGAAACACAGAGAGAGAGCCACAGAGAGAAACACACACAGAGAGAGAGGGAGAGAGAGATAAACACAGAGAGAGAACCACAGAGAGAAACACACAAAGAGAGAAAACACACAGAGAGAGAGAACCACAGAGAGAAACAGAGCGAGAGAAACACAGAGAGATCGAGATAAACACAGAGAGAGAACCACAGAGAGAAACACACACAGAGAGAAAACACACAGAGAGAGAGAACCACAGAGAGAAACAGACCGAGAGAAACACAGAGAGAGCAAGAAACATATACCATTGAAGTCGGAAGTTTACATACACCTTAGCTAAATACATTTAAACTCAGTTTTTCACAATTCCTGTCATTTAGTCCTAGTAAAAATTCCATGTCTTAGGTCAGTTTGGATCACCATGTTATTTTGTCCGAAAATGTCCGTAAAATAGTAGAGAGAATGATTTATTTCAGCTTTTGTTTCTTTCATCACATTCCCAGTGGGTCAGAAGAGCACATACACTCAATTAGCATTTAGTAGTGAATTGGGGGGAATTTTGGCCCATTCCTCCTGACAGAGCAGGTACTGTAACTGAGTCAGGTTTGCTCGCACATGCTTTTTCAGTTCTGCCCACACATTTTCTATAGGATTGAGGTCAGGGCTTTGTGATGGCCACTCCAGTACCTTGACCTTGTTGTCCTTAAGCCATTTTGCCACAACTTTGGAAGTATGCTTGGGGTCATTGTCCATTTGAAAGACCCATTTGCGACCAAGCTTTAACATCCTGACTGATGTCTTGAGATGTTGCTTCAATATATCCAAATAATTTTCCTCCCTCATGATGCCATCTATTTTGTGAAGTGCACCAGTCCCTCCTGCAGCAAAGCACCCCCACAACATGATGCTGCCACCCCCGTGCTTCACGGTTGGGATGGTGTTCTTCGGCTTGTAAGCCTCCCCCTTTTTCCTACAAACATGACGATGGTCATTATGGCCAAACAATCAGACCAGAGGAAATTTCCCCAAAAAGTATGATCTTTGTCCCCATGTGCAGTTGCATACCGTAGTCTGTTTTTTTTTTTTTATGGCGGTTTTGGAGCAGTGGCTTCTTCTTTTCTGATGACTTGGCTGATTTATTTTGGTTCTCCCATGATGCCAAGCAAAGAGCCACTGAGTTTGAAGGTAGGCCTTGAAATACATCCACAGGTACACCTCCAATTGACTCAAATGATGTCAATTAGCCTATCAGAAGCTTCTAAAGCCATGACACACTTTTCTGGAATTTTCCAAGCTGTTTAAAGGCACAATCAACTTAGTGTATGTAAACTTCTGACCCACTGGAATTGTGATACAGTGAATTATAAGTGAAATAATCTGTCTGTAAACAATTGTTGGAAAAATTACTTGTGTCATGCACAAAGTAGATGTCCTAACCGACTTGCCAAAACTATAGTTTGTTAACAAGAAATGTGTGTATTAGTTGAAAAACGAGTTTGAATGACTCCAACCTAAGTGTATGTAAACTTCCGACTTCAACTGTAGGTCTTTGATGTCAGGAAGCTTGGCCCCATTGATGTACTGGGCCATACGCACTACCATGGGTAGCACCTTATGGTCAGATACCATGCAGTTGCCATACCAGGTGGTGATGCAACCGGTCAAGATGCTCTTGATGGTGCAGCTCAAGAATGTGGGGAACCATGCCAAATCTTTTCAGTCTCCTGAGGGGGAAAAGGTGTTGTTGTTTCCTCTTCACAACTGTCTTTGTGTGTTTGGACCATGATAGTTTGTATATGATGTGGACACCAAGGAACTTGAAACTCTCAACCCGCTCCACTTCAGCCCCGTCAATGTTAATGGGGGCGTGTTAAGCCCTCCTTTTCCTATAGTCTACAATCAGCGCCTCTGTCTTGCCCACATTGAGGGAGAGGTTGTTGTTCTGGCACCACACTGCCAGGTCTCTGAACTCCTCCCTATAGGCTGTTTCATAATTTTCAGTGATCAGGCCTACCACTTAAAGATGGTGTTGGAGTTGTGCTTGGCCATGCAGTTATGGGTGAACAGGGAGTACAGGAGGGGACTAAGCACGCACACCTGAGAGGCCCCAATGTTGAAGATCAGCATGGCAGATGTGTTGTTGCCTATCCTTACCACCTTGGGGCGGCCCGTCAGATAGTCCAGGATCCAGTTGCAGAGGGTAGTGTTTAGTCCCAGGTCCTAAGCTTAGCTGAGCTGTAGTCAATGGACAGCATTCTCACATAGGTGTTCCTTTTGTCCAGGTGGGAAAGGGCCTTGTGGAGTGTGATTGAGAAATGGTGTCAGTGGTTGTTAAAAGCTGTGTCTGCATTGTGAACTTCCCCTCTGACATCGAATGCACACGTCCGTACAACACGGAAGTAAGACTGAGGCTACAGGGCTGCTGAAGGCGGTGATGGACCCTGGCTGTAAGTTTGAAGCCACCATGGTGCACAGAATCCTCAGACTTCTTGATCATCCAAACAAAAGACTCCAGGCAAAAGCAATGGATCTTTACACTGGAGTCAAAGTGGTCCGCAGTGCGTTGGAGAGCATCTAGGAGCTCAGGTGGCACTGACGCTCCTCCAGCTCCAAGCAAACAAACGACGTTATGCACGTACAAATCTCCAGCAATGTGTGGGAGGAGACGAGAAAGACTGTTCTTGGATGCTGTCACTGGTGAAATGTCCGAACGATTCAGCAAAAGCAACAACCAACTGGTGGAGGCTCTGTGTGCCCTTGACCCAGAGAACCATGACTTTCTAGATGTGAAAAAGCCTTGACCCAGAGAACCATGACTTTCTAGATGTGAAAAAGACGAAACCACTGTTGGATCTAAACTAAACTGATTTAGTGTCGCAAGCCAGTTTTTTGCAGACTGAAATTGCCCGCTCCGACTCCAATGAGGACAAACGGACCCCACTTGATATCCTGCAACAATTCTCCGTGACTCTCTCCGCTATGCCGACCATACTTACTGCACTGGCACGTGATTTTCGGGCGTCCACAGCTACATGCGAGAACTAATTTTCCACTTTGACAAATGTGTTCAGTCAGTACAGAAGAAGCAAGCTTACAGCCCAGGAAAGCTCAACTAAACCAACTGGCATTTGAGGGGTATCTTACAAGAAGATTTCGGGGAGAATGGAATGATCGATTACTCAGAAAGTTACACAGAGCATCAATGAGGCTGTAACTTTTCTGAAAAGTTAAGAAACAATCGAGCTGCTTGGTTTTTATAAAATATCTTGGTCGGATAGCCAGTGGCGTCATTTCAGCAAAAACCCCGGGTATGGAATGGCAAAATTACTTCCTTAACCTGCTTAGGTTTTCAACGGCTTTGCATTAGTGTGTAGGTCGCTGTCCATGGTGCTGATAGACTAGAATTTCGCAGCAACCTGTGATTTTGTTGGTCAAAAGCGCTCAGTAGTCTCTGCACTTTAAATTATATGTTTATTTTGGTATAGCGTTAGTCTGGGTACCAGTCTTATTAGCTAACATTTCACTCCTTGCCACTCCTGTCATTTGCCGAAATCTCAATGTTCAATATGCAGATGATTTTACGGCGAAGATGCTGATTGGTAATTGGAAACAACATTAATATTTTCTATGACAACGCTATGGAACATGGTGTCACGCAAATATGGTGCAATATAACATTTTAAGAACAACGATGAACAATGCCGTTACGACCTGCTTCAGTCATTCCCGTGTGAGAAGGCAGTGTCAAAGCAAGTTCATGTTGTTCAAAGTGGCTAGAGAGGACTCGGTAATGAGAAAGAGACACAGAGAGGCATATTTAATTAAACCAACGCATTTGGCAATGCTCAACTTCAATTCATTGGCACAAAACGGGCGTCTGGCTTGCATAGCACAGGTGTTGGTTGCCTAAATTCACTGTAGTAGGCTAGCGTACGATTGGTGGATTAATAACCCAGCCTATGAATTAACCTGTAATTTGGACATCTCTGTCTTCACTGTTCCGTTCTTGCACATTTCATGGATCTCCGCTGGTATATCTGATTAGAAGACACTGTTTTACAACGAAGGTCTACAGTAGCCTCAGCAGCAGTCTGTAGGGTAGTACCATGGTGTAGCCGGTGGACAGCTAGCTTCTCAGCAGCAGTTTGTAGGGTAGTACCATGGTGTAGCCGGTGGACAGCTAGCTTCTGTCCTCCACTTGGTACAGTGCCTTCAATACAAAACCTAGGAGGCTCATGGTTCTCACCCCCTTCCATAGATTTACACAGCAATTATGACAACTTCCGGAGGACGTCCTCCAACCTATCAGAGCTCTTGCAGCATGAACTGACATGTTGTCCACCCAATTAAAGGATCAGAGAATTAATTTAGTACTGAAATCATAAAAAGTTACAGCCAGCTAGCACTGCAGTGCATAAAATGTGGTGAGTAGTTGACTTAAAGAGAGAGAAAGACAATAGTTTTGAACAAATACATTTCTTCCAAAATTAAGGAGAAGCAAGGGAGAGAGTAGTAGCTATATTTGGTTGTGTTTTTTATTTGTATTTTTAACTTTCACTTAGCTAGCTGAATGAAGCTATCTAGTTTAACCTACTCCAACTCCTGTCAGAGGGATGCTTTGTTAGCTAGCTGAATGAAGCTATCTAGTTTAACCTACTCCAACACCTGGCAGAGGGATGCTTTGTTAGCTAGCTGGCTATGGCTATCCAACAATGGACATTTTCAAAGTCAAGATAAGCTTTTAGTTTCATTAATTTATTGCCACCGGGTATAACAGCTAATCAGTTTTCAGACTGTACACTACACTGCATGATTGTAGCGGGTTTACTAATGCATTTGTTCTAGTAGCTATGTTGATTATGAGGTGACAACGATGTAAGCTGTGTGTAACGTTAGCTGTTAGCAGTCATGATATGAAGGATTGGCTAGGACAGACAGCTGATGTGTTGTGCACTGAAGTCCACAAGCGAAGGGAAAAAGTGAGAGGAGGAGAGTTGCGAGAAGGAATGTTATATATACAACGAGAAAAGTGATCACGCTGCTATGAAAGTGTACTGCGCTTTAGTGTGATCAAGGTTGCATTCATTCCGCCGATTCTGTTGAAAAACCTTTTTAAACGGAACGAAACGGGGATAAACATACATGAATTTGTTCAATCGAAACTCTCATTTGCAACTGTTGGACTAATGATTACACCCTAGATCAGCTAGATGCAGGCAAGAGTGTGCAAGGCAGTATCGAATGTGTCACTGTCTGTCACCTTGATTACTCACAATTCTCTCGACTTGTGCACCTACGTTGTAAACCTTCATTCATAGGCTAGGTTGTAGCAACCTCATGATGGGTACAGGGAAAATGGAAGTATCATGTAGTAGCCTAAACCTATCAATGTTACATTGAGCTGGGTGAATGGAATATGCTGCAACAGAATGATCATAAAAAATAGAAATCTTCCCTCATTTTAACTGTGCCGACCGCCACTGGATGTGTCTCAATCCACTGCATCTGCGCACTTACACATCAGAGCTGAAAGGTGGCAGAGCTAAAGCGATGTTAGTGAGACATCCCCAAAATAGGTCTTCTAACAAAAACGTGAGAACTGTTTGAACGATTACGAACGATTTGACCTAGAAACTATTATGACCACTTAATGGAAAGGGGGGGGGGACTCTCAAAAACACTATGGTCGTCTCCATATTTCTCTATGACACCCACAAGTGTCAGTGGACTCGTATGAAGGTAACCGGGACTCGTTTTAAAAAATGTATGGAAGTATAGTGCATTCGGAAGGTATTCAGACCCCTTGAACTTTTCCACATTTTCTTACATTAGAGCCTTGTTCTAAAATGGATGAAATAAAACAAAATCCTCATCAATCTACACACAATACTACATAATGACAAAGTGAAAATAGGTTTGCAAATGTATTAAAAATAAAAAACAGAAGTACCTTATTTACATAAGTATTCAGACCCTTTGTTATGAGACTTGAAATTGAGCTCATGTGCATCTTGTTTCCATTGATCATCCTTGAGATGTTTCTTCAACTTTATTGGAGTCCACCTGTGGTAAAGGTAATTAATTGGACATGATTTGGAAAGACAGACAACTGTCTATATAAAGGTCCCACAGTTGACAGTGCATGTTAGAGCAAAAACCAAGCCATGAGGTCGAAGGAATTGTCCGTAGAGTTCCGAGACAGGATTGTGCCGAGGCACAGATCTGGGAAGGGTACCAAAAACATTTATCCAGCATTGAAGGTCTGCAAGAACACAGTGGCCTCCATCATTCTTAAATGAAATACGTTTGGAACCAGTAAGACTCTTCCAAGAGCTGGCAGCCCGGCCAAACTGAGCAATCGGGGGAGAAGGGCCTAAGTCAGGGAGGTGACCAAGAACCTGATGACCACTCTGACAGAGCTCCAGAGTTAGTCTGTGGAGATGGGAGAACCTTCCAGAAGGACAACCATCTCTGCAGCACTCCACCAATCAGGCCGTTATGGTAGAGTGGCTAGAAGGAAGCCACTCCTCAGTAAAAGGCACATGACAGCCAGCTTGGAGTTTGCCAAAAGGCACCAAAAGGACTCTCAGACCATGAGAAACAAGATTTTCTGATCTGATGAAAGCAAGATTGAACTCTTTGTCTTGAATGCCAAGCGTCACATCTGGAGGAAACCTGGCACCACCCCTTTGGTGAAGCATGGTGGTGGCAGCATCCTGCTGTGGGGATGGTTTTCAGTGCAAGGTATTGGAGACTAGTCAGGATCGAGGGACAGATGAATGGAGCAAAGCACAGAGAGATCCCTAATGAAAGCCTGCGCCAGATTGCTCAGGGCCTCAGATGGGGCAAAGGTTCACCTTCCAACAGGACAACGACCCTAAGTTCACAGTCAAGACAATGCAGGAGTGGCTTTGGGACAAGTCTCTGAATGTCCTTGAGTGGCCCAGCCAGTGCCCAGACTTGAACCCGATCGAACATCTTCGAAGAGACCTGAAAATAACTGTTTAGAGATGCTCCCCATCCAACCTGAACTTGAGAGGATCTGCAGAGAAAAATGGGAAAAACTCCCCAAATACAGGTGTGCCAAGCTTGTAGCGTCATACCCAAGAAGACTCGAGGCTGTAATCGCTGCCGAACATGCTTCAACAAAGTAAAGAGTAAAGGTTTGAATAGTTATGTAAATGTGTTATTTCAGTTTTTTTTTAAATTCTATACATTTGCAAAAATGTCTAAAACCTATTTTTGTTTCATCATTATGTGTTGTTGTGTGTAGATTGATGAGGGAAAAAACTATTTTATCATTTTTGAATAAGGCTGTAACGTGAAATGTGGAAAAAGTGAAGTGGTCTGAATACATTCTGAATACATTCTGAATACATTCTGAATACATTCTGAATACATGCACTGTTTGGAAGTAGTTTTGTGACTACTTACTCAAAAAAGGGCTCAAATATGTGTAAAAAAAAAAACATACAATATTTCCTGAGCTTTCTCCTAGATGTAGGACAAACACTTCAAACCCTTGTTTCTTATGATTTGTCTTTTCGACTGTCTTTTTTTTTTTTGCCATTTATGAATGCGTTATTCAGGGCATTTCTAGTAGTAAAAGCCAAATTCAATATTTGATCAAATATATATTTATTTAAACCTTAAGGGGTTCTAAAATTCCAAACCAAATAGCTAAATGATCCATAGTATGACCATCGTAAAACAATTTCATGTGTCAGTTTAGAACCCCCGCACCCCCCAGAACTATTATTTCATATACAACCATGGCTAAGGTTACACGCAGGCAGGCACACACACACATTCCTGATAGATAGACAAATAGAGATTGGAGTGAGCGAGAGAGAGAGCAATGAAACAGAAATCCGAAAGACAAAGAGAGAGAGAGAGAGAGAGACAGAGAGAGACAGAGAGAGAGAGAGAGAGAGAGAGAGAGAGAGAGAGAGAGAGAGAGAGAGAGAGAGAGAGAGACAGAGAGACATATATATATATATATAGAGAGAGACAGAGAGAGAGAGAGAGAGAGAGAGAGAGAGAGAGAGAGAGAGAGAGAGAGAGAGAGAGAGAGAGAGAGAGAGAGACTATAATGGCAAACAGATATTTTAAATCTCCCTAACTTATTATGGATGGCCTTCCTACAAATCTAGAACATCCGTGCACTTTCAGAAATGGAACATGTGTATAGTGTCCACATTGTGTTCATGTGTACATTTATTTGGCTTGGAGTTGGTATTTTACAGTGTGATTACTATGTGAGTGGGAGGCCTGTAGCTGTCGACGCTAACATTACCAGAGACAGAGGAGTTACGTAAGTGGTAATGCCCGAGAATCCCGTGTTTGGAGGCTATATTGGCATGGGTGTTGTTTGGCCCGAGACAATATATCCTCATTATTTTGATAAATTTATTCATACTATTTCATCCTTCCACAAGATATAGTCCCGACACAAATCTAGGGTTGCTGGAGACGCAACCCAGTCGTTCGTTCTGTATCTATGGATGCAACCCAGTCGTTCGTTCTAAATGTTCCATTCCATACTGGCTTGCAATGTTCTTATCCCTTGCTTGCTTGCTAACCAACTACGGCTAACTTACAGACACATCAAAAATTGCAGCCAGAATAACAGCAAAGTTGCAGCATTTGCGTTTGTTTAAGCTGTTTTCTAGTGACGTTTATTTGGATAAATCCATAACAATGAACTAATGAGGCGCGATTTCACCTGGCATAGAAATTGTACTCCCTTGTCAGGACACTGATGTTCAGAGGAACTAGCCAACAACATAGCTACAGTAACACAATCACTTCAAACTGAAGCTGGAAAGAATGAAAATTAGCTGCGTTTCGTTTGACCTTTTTTCAATTGACCTTTTTTTGTATATATCCATAAAATTGATGCCAGCTGATTCATGATTTTGACTGGCTGAGAAACGCTGCCTGTCTGTCTCGCGACAACTCCCAACATTTTCATTACTATGGGACAGCAGGAGATCCAATTTCAACATTGAAACAATGTTGCAAATGTCGGAGAGACAGACAGCAAGGTTTATACAAATCTCCTCCTCTCTCTAACACAATGTTAGTCTAAAAGAAATATGAGACAATGTCTAGATGCCTTTTATATTGGAGATCAAGTTTATAAATTGCCTGGCTGGGCTGATGAGACAGTGGATTGCGCAGTCAGATGGAACAGAGTAAATAGGCATTTTAACATCATAGATTTAGCCAGTGCCAACTCGTGGAATAGACACCGGCTGAAATGCGGTTTTAACCAATCAGCATTCAGGATTAGACACACTCGCTGTATAAATACCTATAAGCCACACCATCATCCCTGTCATCAGCACCATATAATCTTACTACACTCCTCAGCTGTCCAAGTCATAAACTAACTGTCAACCAAAACACGTCTTTAGCCACAGAGTTTTTCACAAATATCAACGGCCATATTGGTGAAATGTTTTGGTTTCTTTGATGGTTTCTCATCTCTGTGTGTTCGGTCCACTCCCCAACATAATCGAATATGAAGCTGCTGGTATCATAAATGACTGAAGAATGAAGGGAGATTCAAAGGAATGTTGGAAATACGATGATATGATAATGGTTACGTTTTACTATGTCTCTCCTCGTTGTTGTTGTGGCGTCCTGGAGGAATAGTGCAGTTAGATCACACACACACACACACACACACACACACACACACACACACACACACACACACACACACACACACACACACACACACACACACACACACACACACACACACACACACACACACACTGTCGCTCTCTGTCGCTCTCCTCACGTTCGTCCTTCTGACAGGCAAGTGCTGATTTATGAGTCCAATTCCCTCAAACAGACACAGCCAGCAGTCACTACAGTGTGTGTGTGTGTGTTTTTCGTTATCTCTCAGTGCAAGTGTGTGTGTGTGTGTGTGTGTTTGTGTGTGTGTGTGTGTTTGTGTGTACGTGTTGTACTTCCCAAATGATTGATTATCCTGTCTGTGGTATTTTTGAAATGTAATCTCTTTTAACAGCATGAAGAGTGTGAGGTGGCCTTAGAAAAAACAAACCCCCTTGGGGTGTGTGTGTGTGTGTGTATGTGCATAACCAACTGGGCTTGAACCTGGGTCCTCTACGCCCCACAATACCAATACTATTTTAGCCTGTTGAGCTAAACCCGTGTCTCTAATACGTGTCTCTAAGACTTGTGCTATCCCCCCCTCCCCCTTCAGGTCACAGGAGAATTTACACATCACGCAAGCTGTGTTCAACAACCTACCTACATTACACAGGTTAGAGACATATTGAATTCCAAATGTGTAGTGGCCCACAAATTTAGCTGCTTGCCATAGCATTATACCCAACCCAGGCCCTGGCGCTAGCATTAGCTAGCATTGTTTCCAGGCCCAAACCTATAACCCCAGACTCTTCATATCCCTACTGTGCCTGCATGTCTGTTTCCTGTCTTGCCAGAGAAGAACTGCCTTGTCATTCATCATCAGGATTCATAAACCGTTATTCATGTTTATAGCAGGTGTCGTGACACGTTTATTACAGCTTTATGACAGCTTAACGAAATGTTATGATCATGGCACTGATACGTGGAGGGGATGGGGTGTGTTGGGTTGAAGCCTCTCTCTGCAGTTTTTTTATTATTCAGTTACTGGAAGACTCTCACAAATAAAAAGAGAAGAGCTTCTGGCAGACAGAGAGAACCCCCCCCCTGTTAAGGAACGCCGGCCATCAAATCACAGTCATTAAACTCTCAGGGCCTTTATAGCACACACACACACACACACACACACACACACACACACACACACACACACACACACACACACACACACACACACACACACACACACACACACACACACACACACACACACACACACACACACACACACACACACACCACACACTGTTTCCATGTTCTGCAGGGCTTTTAAAGGAAAATCACTATTCGCAATTTGCTAGCTGCCATAAACGTTGTGTTCCAGATAGTGGTTGTGGGTCCAGCACCACAGCAGCCCCACCAACATCCCTCTTTATGGCATGTTGTAAAGCTGTTGGCACGGGGACAGGGACAATAACTTTTTATCTGGCTGCCAATTTAAGGATGGAGATTAAGGTTGTGAGTTAGATTCATAGCCAGGTCTCGGTCAAAGTGCCTGATGAGAATAACACAGTGTAGGACATACATGTACAGTGCCTTCATATACCTTTTGTTTTGTATTTCACTCCCTTTTTTCCCCCAATTTTTGATCTCGTCTCATCGCTGCAACTCCCCAACGGGCTCGGGAGAGGCGAAGGCGAAGGCGAAGGCGTCCACCGAAACACGACCCGCCTAACCGTGCTCCTTAACACCAGCTAGCTTAACCCGGAAGCAAATCACGAAAATACCAACCGGTGACTGGGGTCTGACTGCAGGTACCCGGCACGCCACAAGGAGTCGCTAGAGCGCGATGAGCCAAGTAAAGCACCACTGGCCAAACCCTCCACCAACCCGGATGACACTAGGCCAATTGTGCACCGTCCTATGGGACTCCTAGCCACTCCTAGCCACAGCCGGTTGTGGCACAGCCCGGCATCTAGCACTGCGATGCAGTGCCTTAGACTGCTGCGCCACTTGGGAGGACCCGTCACTGAATTTAAACTCAGATTATGTTCCACTGATCTACACACACATAATGTAAATGTGGAATTTTGTTTGTCAAACTTTTGTGAAATTAATTAAAAATGAAAAGCTGAAATGTCTTGAGTCAATAAGTATTCAAACCCTTTCTCATGGCAAGCCTACATAAGTTCAGGAGTGAAAATGTGCTTAAATGAAATCAAATCAAATTGTATTTGTCACATACAAGAGATGTAGACCTTTCATGAAATGCTTACTTACAAGACCTTAAAACCAACAATGCAGTCTGAAGAAAAGAAAAAGTAAGAGATAAGAACAACAAATGATTAAAGAGCAGCAGCAGGGGCTACATACAGGGGGTACCAGTACAGAGTCAATGTCAATGTGCGGGGGCAGTAGGTAGAGTTATTACAGTTACTATGCATAGATAATAACAGCGATTGTGTGTGTGTGTGTGGGGGGGGGGTGGGGGCAATGCAAATAGTCTGGGTAGCCATTTGATTAGCTGTTCATGAGTTTTATGGCTTGGAGGTAGAAGCTATTTAGGAGCCTCTTGGACCTAGACTTGGCGTTCCGGTACCGCTTGCCGTGTGGTAGCAGAGAGAACAGTCTATGGCTGGAGTCTTTGACAATTTTTATGGCCTTCCTCTGACACTGCCTGGTATAGAGGTCCTGGATGGCAGGAAGCTTGTCCACAGTGATGTACTGGGCCGGACGCACTACCCACTGTAGTGCCTTGCGGTCGGAGCCCGAGCAGTTGCCATACCAGACAGTGATGCAACCCGTCAGGATGCTCTCGATGGTGCAGCTGTAAAACCTTTGAGGATCTGAGGACCCATGCCAAATTTCCTGAGGGGGAATAGGTTTTGTCGTGCCCTCTTCACGACTGTCTTGGACAAGGTTAATTTGTTGGTGATGTGGACGCCAAGGAACTTGAAGCTCTCAACCTCTTCACTACAGCCCCATCGATGTGAATGGGGGCGTGCTTGGTCCTCCTTTTCCTGTAGTTCAAAATCATGTCCTTTGTCTTGATCAATTTGAGGGACAGGTTGTTGTCCTGGCACCACACGGTCAGGTCTCTGATCTCCCTATAAGCTTACATTTACATTTACATTTAAGTCATCTAGCAGACGCTCTTATCCAGAGCGACTTACAAATTGGTGCATTCACCTTATGACATCCAGTGGAACAGCCACTTTACAATAGTGCATCTAAATCTTTTAAGGGGGGGGGGGTGAGAAGGATTACTTTATCCTATCCTAGGTATTCCTTAAAGAGGTGGGGTTTCAGGTGTCTCCGGAAGGTGGTGATTGACTCCGCTGTCCTGGCGTCGTGAGGGAGTTTGTTCCACCATTGGGGGGCCAGAGCAGCGAACAGTTTTGACTGGGCTGAGCGGGAACTGTACTTCCTCAGTGGTAGGGAGGCGAGCAGGCCAGAGGTGGATGAACGCAGTGCCCTTGTTTGGGTGTAGGGCCTGATCAGAGCCTGGAGGTACTGAGGTGCCGTTCCCCTCACAGCTCTAGCGGATGCGAGCTTCAACTGGAAGCCAGTGGAGAGAGCGGAGGAGCGGGGTGACGTGAGAGAACTTGGGAAGGTTGAACACCAGACGGGCTGCGGCGTTCTGGATGAGTTGTAGGGGTTTAATGGCACAGGCAGGGAGCCCAGCCAACAGCGAGTTGCAGTAATCCAGACGGGAGATGACAAGTGCCTGGATTAGGAGCTGCGCCGCTTCCTGTGTGAGGCAGGGTCGTACTCTGCGGATGTTGTAGAGCATGAACCTACAGGAACGGGCCACCGCCTTGATGTTAGTTGAGAACGACAGGGTGTTGTCCAGGATCACGCCAAGGTTCTTAGCGCTCTGGGAGGAGGACACAATGGAGTTGTCAACCGTGATGGCGAGATCATGGAACGGGCAGTCCTTCCCCGGGAGGAAGAGCAGCTCCGTCTTGCCGAGATTCAGCTTGAGGTGGTGATCCGTCATCCACACTGATATGTCTGCCAGACATGCAGAGATGCGATTCGCCACCTGGTCATCAGAAGGGGGAAAGGAGAAGATTAATTGTGTGTCGTCTGCATAGCAATGATAGGAGAGACCATGTGAGGTTATGACAGAGCCAAGTGACTTGGTGTATAGCGAGAATAGGAGAGGGCCTAGAACAGAGCCCTGGGGGACACCAGTGGTGAGAGCGCGTGGTGAGGAGACAGATTCTCGCCACGCCACCTGGTAGGAGCGACCTGTCAGGTAGGACGCAATCCAAGCGTGGGCCGCGCCGGAGATGCCCAACTCGGAGAGGGTGGAGAGGAGGATCTGATGGTTCACAGTATTGAAGGCAGCCGATAGGTCTAGAAGGATGAGAGCAGAGGAGAGAGAGTTAGCTTTAGCGGTGCGGAGCGCCTCCGTGATACAGAGAAGAGCAGTCTCAGTTGAATGACTAGTCTTGAAACCTGACTGATTTGGATCAAGAAGGTCATTCTGAGAGAGATAGCGGGAGAGCTGGCCAAGGACAGCACGTTCAAGAGTTTTGGAGAGAAAAGAAAGAAGGGATACTGGTCTGTAGTTGTTGACATCGGAGGGATCGAGTGTAGTTTTTTTCAGAAGGGGTGCAACTCTCGCTCTCTTGAAGACGGAAGGGACGTAGCCAGCGGTCAGGGATGAGTTGATGAGCGAGGTGAGGTAAGGGAGAAGGTCTCCGGAAATGGTCTGGAGAAGAGAGGAGGGGATAGGGTCAAGCGGGCAGGTTGTTGGGCGGCCGGCCGTCACAAGACGCGAGATTTCATCTGGAGAGAGAGGGGAGAAAGAGGTCAGAGCACAGGGTAGGGCAGAGTGAGCAGAACCAGCGGTGTCGTTTGACTTAGCAAACGAGGATCGGATGTCGTCGACCTTCTTTTCAAAATGGTTGACGAAGTCATCTGCATAAGCTGTCTCATCGTTGTCAGTGATCAGGCCTACCAGTGTTGTGTCATCAGCCAACTTAATGATGGTGTTGGAGTCATGCCTGGCCGTGCAGTAATGAGTGAACCTGGAGTACAGGAGAGGGCTGAGCACGCACCCCTTAGGGGCCCCCGTGTTGAGAATCAGCGCGGCGGATGAGTTGTTACCTACCCTTACCACCTGGGGGGCGGCCCGTCAAGAAGTCCAGGATCCAGTTGCAGAGGGAGGTGTTTTGTCCCAGGATCATTAGCTTAGTGATGAGCTTTGAGGGCACTATGGTGTTGAACGCTGAGCTGTAGTCAATGAATAGCATTCTCACTTAGGTGTTCCTTTTGTCCAGGTGTGAAAGAGCAGTGTGGAGTGCAATAGAGATTGCATCATCTGTGGATCTGTCGGTGCGGTATGCCGATTGGAGTGGGTCTAGGGTTTGTGGGATAATGGTGGTGATGTGAGCCATGACCAGCCTTTCAAAGAATTTAATGACTACAGATGTGAGTGCTACGGGTCGGTAGTCATTTAGGCAGGTTACCTGAGTTTTTTGGGGCACAGGGACTATGGTGGTCTGCTTGAAACGTGTTGGTATTACAAACTCAGACAGGGAGAGGTTGAAAATGTCAGTGAAGACACTTACCAGTTGATCAGCGAATGCTCGGAGTACACGTCCTGGTAAACCGTCTGGCCCTGCGTCCTTGTGAATGTTGACCTGTTTGAAGGTCTTACTCACATCGGCTGCGGAGAGAGTGATCACACAGTCATCCGGAATAGCTGATGCTCTCATTCATGTTTCAGTGTTACTTGCCTTGAAGCGAGCATAGACGTTATTTGGTATGGTAGGCTCATGTCTCTGGGCACCTCTCAGCTGTGCTTCCCTTTGTAGTTTGTAATGGGTTTGCAAGCCCTGCCACATCCGACGAGCTTCGGAGCCGGTGTAGGATGATTTGATCTTAGTCCTGTATTGATGCTTTGGCTGTTTGACGGTTCATCGGAGGTCATAGTAGGATTTCTTATAAGCTTCCGGGTTGGAATCCCGCTTCTTGAAAGCGGCAGCTCTACCCTTTAGTGCGAATGTTGCCTGTAATCTTCAATGCCATAGGAAGAATCCCGGAACATATTCCAGTCTGTGCTAGCAAAGCAGTCCTGTAGTTTAGCATATGCTTCATCTGACCACTTTTTTATAGACCGAGTCACTGGTGCTTCCTGCTTTAATTTGAGCTTGTAAGCAGGAATCAGGAGAATATAATTATGGTCAGATTTGCCAAATGGAGGGCAAGGGAGAGCTTTGAGAGTGTCTCTGTGTGTGGAGTAAAGTTGGTCTATAATTTCCCCCCCTCGTTTTGCACATTTAACATGCTGATAGAAATGAGGTAAAACTGATTTGAGTTGCCCTGCATTAAAGTCCCCGGCCACTAGGAGCGCCGCTTCTGGGTGAGCGTTTTCCTGTTTGCTTATGGCGGAATAGAGCTCATTGAGTGCGGTTTTAGTGCCAGCATCGGTCTATGGTGGTATGTAGACGGCTACGAAAAATACAGATGAAAACTCTCTAGGTAGATAGTGTGGTCTACGGCTTATCATGAGATACTCTACCTCAGGTGAGCAAAACCTTGAGACTTCCTTAGTTATCGTGAACCAGCTGTCGTTCACAGATATGCATAGGCCCCTGTCCTATGTCCTACCAGAGACTGCTGTTCTGTCCTGCCGGTGGAGAGTATAACCCGCCAGCTGTATGTTCTTAATGTTGTCATTCAGCCACAACTCGGTGAAACATAAGATATTACAGTTTTTAATGTCTCGTTGGAAGGATATACGTCCTTCAAGCCGAAGAATTCAACTCCAAGTGGGTTGTCGTGTACCTTTTACTGAGGATTGGCTTCCATATGGTCACTCTATCATAAAGGCCTGATTGGTGGAGTGCTGCAGAGATGGTTGTCATTCTGGAAGGTTCTCCCATCTCCACAGAGGAACTCTAGAGCTCTGTCAGAGTGACCATCGGGTTCTTGGTTACCTCCCTGACCAATGCTCTTCTCGCTCAATTGCTCAGTTGTCCGGGCGGCCAGCTCTAGGAAGAGTCTTGGGGGTTCCAAACTTCTTCCATTTAGGAATGATGGAGACCGCTGTTCTTTGGGACCTTCAATGCAGCAGACATTTTTTGGTACCCTTCCCCAGATTTTTGCCTCGACACAATCCACAATCCTACGGACAATTCCTTTGACCTCATGCCTTGGTTTTTGCTCTGACATGCACTGTCAACTGTGTGACCTTATATAGGCAGGGTTGTGCCTTTCCAACTCATGTCCAATCAATTGAATCTACCACAGGTTGACTCTGATGAAGTTGTAGAATCATCTCAAGGATGATCAATCAGGATGTACCTGAGCTCAATTTCCAGTCTCATAGCAAAGGGTCTGAATACTTATGTAAATAAGATATACTTTTTTTGCTTTGTCATTATTGGGTATTGTTTGTAGATTGCTGAGATAAAAAAAAATCTATTTTAGTATAAGGCTGTAATGTAACAAAATGTGGAAAAAGTCAATGGGTCTGAATACTTTCCGATGGCACTGTACATGTGTCCTTCCTAACTCAGTTGCCAGAGAGGAAAGAACCTGCTCAGGGATTTCACAATGAGGCCGATGGTGATAATAATTGGGGCAAATCCGACACAACACATCACTGAGTACCACTCTTCATATTTTCAAGCATGGTGGTGGCTGCATCATGTTATGGGTATGCTTGTCATCGGCAAGGGCCAGGGATGATTTTTAATTATAAAAATAAACTGAATAGAGGTAAGCACAGGAAAAATCGTAGAGGAAAACCTGCTTCAGTCTTCAGCAGGACAATAAACTAAAACACAACACTGCAGTTGCCTACCAAGATGACATTTAATTTAATTTGACACTTATTTACCAGGTAAATTGACTGAGAACACTTTCTAATTTACATAATTGACATGGGGAACATCAAAAATGAATGTTCCTGAGTGGTCTAGTTACAGTTGTGACTTAAATTGGCTTGAAAAGCTATGGCAAGACTTGAAAATGTCTGTCTAGCAATGATCAACAACCAATTAAAAAGAGCTTGAAGAATTTTTTAAAGAATAATGGGAAAATATTGTGCAATCCAGGTACGCAACGTTCTAAGAGACTTACCCAAAAAACTCACAGCTGTAATCACTGCCAAAGGTGTTTTTAACAGGTATTGTCTCAGGGGGGTGAATACTTATCTAATGAAGATATGTTAGCGTTTTACTTTTCATATTGCAGATCACTGACCAAAAATCTAAAAAAATATATATTTGAATCTCACTTTGTAACACAACCTAATGTGGAAAAGGTCAAGGGGTGTGAATACTTTCTGAAGGCACTGAATACTGAGTGAATAGCTCTGTTTAATTAAACAAACTCAGTGGGATGAAGGGATGTGTGTGTGTGTATGTGTGTGTGTCAAACCCCCCTGCCCCCTTCCCTCCCTCTCCCTCTGCACACAAGCACTTTCCAAACAAAGCGGATCTGGCAGGTTTATTGATAGGGTAATCTAGGCCTGATTAATGACCCTGCAATCAGAACTAACCTACTATAAATCAGACCTAGATCAATACACACTGCTCTGATCTATTCTGCTCTGCTCTGCTCCGCTCTGCTCGACTCTGCCCCTGCTATGCTCTGCTCTACTGTACTCTGCTCTACCGTACTCTGCTATGCTCTGCTCTACTGTACTCTGCTCTACCGTACTCTGCTATGCTCTACTGTACTCTGCTCTACTGTACTCTGCTCTACCGTACTCTGCTATGCTCTGCTCTACTGTACTCTGCTCTACCGTACTCTGCTATGCTCTGCTCTACTGTGCTCTGCTCTACCATACTCTGCTCTACTGTACTCTGCTCTACCGTACTCTGCTCTATTGATTTAGATTCAATATTCTGCTCGCTCTATACATCCTGTTTAATAGTGATCTACAGGGAAAGGGGGTGTGACTTGGTACTGTGTGCCAGTGGAAGCTCCTCAGATGAAGGGGAAGACCATCCTCCTCAGAGAATGTAGTAAAAAATGTAAATTGTTAAACATTTAAAAAGTTATCCTTCTTAGATAAAACAACACAAAAAATATTCACGTCACCAAATAATTTATTAAAACACACTGTTCTGCAATGAAGTCATAAAGTAGCCTCAGCAGCAGTCTGTAGGGTAGCACCAATGTGTAGCCAGAGGACAGCTAACTTCCGTCCTCCTCACTGACTTCAATACAAAACCTAGGAGGCTGGTTCTCACCCCCTTCCATAGACTTACACAGTAATTATGTCAACTTCTGGAGGACATCCTCCAACCTATCAGAGCTCTTGCAGCATGAACTGACATGTTGTCCACCCAATCAAAGGATCAGAGAAGTAATCTAGTACTGAAAGCATAAGTTACAGCTAGCTAGCAGTGCAGTTCATAACATGTGGTGAGTTCTGTAGTTGACCCGAAAGAGATAGAAATACAATAGATTAACAGTTTTGAAAAAATGTATTTCTTAAAAAATGAAGGAAAAGCAAGCAAGAGAGAGAGAGAGAGAAAGAGAGATTTTATATATATTTTTTTGTTTCACTTATTTAACTAGCAAATGCAGCTAGCTAGTTTAGTCTACTCAAAACACCCTGCTCAAACAGATGGATGCTGTGTTACCTATCTGGCTATGACTATCCAACACAGCACTTGAACTCTTCCAAGTCAAGGTAAGCCTTTGGTTTTATTAATTTATTGCACCTGCTAAACTGCTTAGTGACTATACACTGTAACGTTACTGCATGATTGTAGCGGGTTTACCAACGCATTAGTTATATTAGCTATGTTGACTATGATGTTACTTTAGCTAATATGAGGACAACAATTTAAGCTGTGAGTAGCAGTTTTGATATGGTTTGGTTTGGATTTTCTTTCCCGCCTGATCACATACAGCTGATGTGTTGTGCATTGAAGTCCACAAACAAAGGGAAAAAGGTGAGAGGGGGAGAGCGCATAGATGCCAGAAGGAATACAACGTGGCTGCTATGAAAGTGAGCTGTGTTTATGTGTGATCAGAGGTGTATTCATTCCGCCGATTCTGTTGAATGATGTTTCTTAAACGGAAGCAAATGGAACGAAACAGGGATAAACATACTTGAATTTGTCCAATAGAAACTCTCGTGTGAAGCTGTTGGGCTAATGATTACGCTCTAGATCAGCTAGATGCAGGCAAGGTAAGGCGGTATTGAATGTGTCACTGTCTTTCACCTCAAATTCTTCTCTCTATCTGTGTGCACCTATGTTGTAATCTTTCATTCATAGGCTAGGTTGTAGCACCCCATGATGGGTAGTATAGGGACAATTTGAGTATCACGTAGTAGCCTAAACCGATCGATGTTACAATGAACTGGGTGAATGGAATATGAATGAAAGTCATCCAATATGCTGTAATAGAAATAAGGCCATGCTCATTAAAAAAAAGCGTCCTCCCTCATCGTAAATGACATTGACCACCACTACTATAGGCTTTATGTTTGAATAAATATTAAATGGAACCTGAGGGTAAGGTGCATGAATTTTTGGTTTTGAGGTCTTCTTTCTCTCTTCAGTGGGGGTGAAAAAAAGCTTCCAACACGTCGTACCAAACTCAAAAATCAAGAAAAATTACAAAAAATAGCATCACTTAATGCACCCAACTGAATCAAACAGGCCTGAGGCTGAGCCACGCTACGGGCTGCCACTCACACAGAGACAGCACCCTCACGGATAATGCTACCAGTAACAAGAACCACACTGCATACACAACGTATGCTAGCCTGACACCATCACTATCACCAAATGTGGCGAAAGGGACACGTCAAAGGGCGTGAGTGTGACAAGTTTGGGCCGAACGAACAGGGACCGTAATACCCTCCATTGTAGGAGAGCGCACTTTATGTAAAGCACATAGGTCTGATGGAAATTCACACACAGTATGCTGTTAAAGACACAACAGTTAGGCTTAGCCGCTCCCACTCGAAACGTACAACTATTACGTCCCGTTGCAAACATATTTTTCACGTTCTGCTCACAAAAGAAACCGTTGATCTTACAGTTGAAATGCAACAATGTTTTTTCGCACACAAGTCATTTTCAAAGAGACAGCGAAACACTGCAAGCGAGCTGCAATAGAAAACACAGTTCCACTCATCAGATGAGAGGCAGCTATAACTCTGAGGTGGACGGGGACGTCTTGCTCGTTCAACTTCCGAATCCAGTTCAACATCCACTTGAGGGCTCCCCCTGGCGGGGCTGTCCAGGTGTGCTATACAGTTCGTCTTGGAGCCCTTGAAGTCAAACGAGCTGGACTGTGTCAGACATGGATGCCGGATGTTGAACAGGATGCCAGGGCGTCTCCGTCAGGGATAGTCACTGCTCAACTGGAATGCGGAAGAGTAACCAGATCTGGAGGTATTTTGTAGTGATTATTATTTTGCCTGTACATTTTATAATAACTGCTTTTTTCCTAACAGGCTTATATGTTATTTTGGACATTGTTTAAGACATTTGTTAAGATTAAACGTGTCTGTTATGGTTGCAAACACAATTATTTTGGGTGTAGCAGTCAGGCTAGCTAGCATGCCAGATAACTATCATAAAGGGTGTGGTTAGCTAGCTGACTCAGCTTGTGTCGACTTGTGTCGTCAGCCAGATTAGCATCTGAATTCAAATGATTTTGAGTGTAAAAGAGTGGTGAGGACTAGGAGCTCCGTGGACCTTTCGTGTCCGTAAGTCATTTAGCCATTCATTGTAGCCATTGCACTCTGTAAATGTGCTATTTTCTCATTACTCATTACATTAATAAAGTCCAATTGAATCAACCAATACGACAATCAGTTTAAAAAAGGTTAAAGGTCGCAGATAATGGACCTTGCGCATATGAACTAATATACATGTTTTTGTTGTTATACATGGGTTTTAACTTAAACCACAAAGACTGCAAGAAAGCCCCGGAAGCAAGATTGTAATTTTCTATGAATCACATGGTAAGCTGGTGGCACTTCACGGCTGTTAGGATTTTTTCTACACAATTACAATCTGTGTAGAATACAAATGTAATTGAATCAAACATATATCAAAACATATTTGAGTGAACTTTAGCAAGCCAGCAAAAGATGAAACCGTAGCTTGCGGCTATCACTGTCTAACTGGCTAGGTTTGGGATATTTACTAGCCCATACCAGTGGCAAACTCAGCTATGTTATCGACATATGGCAGTACACAAACAAAATCTATTTAACTTATTTTGCCAGCTAGAAAAGAAATACCCACAAATATATTCAGAAATGGGGGAAGAAGATAGCTAGCTACAGCAACATTATCTGCTGCCTCTTTAACAATGAGCAACTGTAACCAAATTGCTCCTAAAATAGAAAATGTACTTTCTCATGGAGCAAAATCCACAATACACCCTTTTCAAAAAAGTATGGCTCTGGGGTTTCTCCTAAATGGGGAAAGGGGGAATACTTAGTCAGTTGTCTAACTGAATGTATTCAACTGAAATGTGACTTCCACATCAGAGAGTTGCAGAGGGCTGCCTTAATTAACATCCACGGTGCCCAGGGAACAGTGGGTTAACTGCCTTGCTCAGGGGCAGAATGACAGATTTTTACCATGTCAGCTCAGGGATTCAATCCAGAAACCATCTGGTTACTGGTCCAATGCTCTAACCACTAGGCTACCTGCCACCCGGTCCATGATTGGATCCATGGTCGAAGTGTCGCATTTCAGTTTAAAACTCCCTCAGAGCCACAGAAAGACTGAATTTTTCGCAACCCCGGAGCCCCCACAAACACCTTGAAAACGACTCTTTCCCATAGACTTGTACGGTCTATGACAGCGTCAGCGGTTAGCTACCAACCGCTGGCAGACGGTTAAAGGGTGGCTTAATTATTACTTACAATGACTGCCTACCCCGGACGAAGCTGGGACAATTGTGAGCCGCCGAACAGGACTCCCAATCACAGCCAGATGTGGTTCAGCCTGGTTTGGAACCAGGGACTATAGTGACGCCTCTTACACTGAGATGTATTGCCTTAGACCACTGTGCCACTCAGGAACCCGTATAATGCTCAGTCTCTGCTGGTGCTGCTGGCTGTTTGAGATGCATTGTGGGATTGTTTCTGACGTTAGAGCTGATTTGGAGAGAACTTTTAGAACAACATTACAATATTATACAATACTAATCCATTTAAAAGTTTGTAGTTTGGGAATGTTTTCTTGGGTTGCTCTAAGTTTTAATTTCTTTTTGTAAGGACCTCGCTTTGTGCACGGGGGCATTGTCATGCTGAAACCAGAAAGGCCTTCCCCAAACTGATTCTACAAAGTTGGAAGAACAGAATCGTCTTGAATGTCATTGTATGCCGTAACGTTAGCATTTCCACTGGTACTAAGGGGCCTAGCCTGAACCATGGAAAACAGCACCAGACCATTAGTCCTCCTCCAACAAACTTTACAGTTGGAACTATGTATTGGGGCAGGTAGCGTTCTCCTGGCATCTGCCAAACCCAGATTTGTCTGTCAGACTGCCAGATGGTGAAGCATGGTTAATCACTCCAGAGAACGTGTTTCCACTGCTCCAGGGTCCAATGGCAGAAAGCTTTACATCACTCCAGCCGACGCTTGGCATTGTGCATGGTGATCTTAGGCTTGTGTGAGGCTGCTCGGCCATGGAAACCGAATTCATTGAGCTCCCGATGAACAGTTCTTGTGGTGACGTCACTTCCAGTGGCAGTTTGGAACTCGGTAGTGAGTGTTGCAACCGAGGACAGATGACTTTAGGCGCTTCAGCACTCGGCTGCCTCATTCTGTGAGCTTGTGTGGCCTACCACTTCGCTGCTGAGCCATTGTTGCTCCTATATGTTTCCACTTCACAATAACAGCACTTAAATATGACCGGGGCAGCTCTAGCAGAGCAGACATTTTATAAATTGACTTGATTGGAAGGTGGCATCCTTTGACAGTGCCACGTTGAAAGTCAAATCAAATCAAACCTTATTGGTCCCATACATATATTTAGAAGATGTTATTGCGGGTGTAGCGAAATACTGGTGTTCCTTCCTAGCTCCAATAGTGCAGTAATATCTAACAATTCACAGCAATACACACACATCTAAATGTAAAATAATGGAATTAAGAAATATATAAATATTGTGGTATTGACTAAAATACAGTAGAATAGAATATAGTATATACATATGAAATGAGTAAAGCAGTATGTAAACATTATTCAAGTGACACAGTGACTAGTGATTCCATGTCTATGTACGCAGTGGTAGCCGGCCAGTGATGTCTACTTAACAGTCTGACGAGATAGAAGCTGTGTTCCCTCTGCTTTTTCCGGAAGTCCATGATCAGCTCCTTAATTTTGGTGACGTTGAGGAAGAGGTTGTTTCCCTAGTACCATGGGCCCCCACCTCCTCCCTGTAGGCTGTCTCATCATTGTTGGTAATCAGGCCTACTACTAAACCGGATGATTGAGTTGGAGGCGTGTGTGGCCACACAGTCGTGGGTGAACAACTCATGATGCCGATGCAGATATATCTAGGGTTGTTTGAGAGGGTAAGATTCAGTAAATATTGCAAGTGAAGATTTAAGAACACAGTACTATGCTTTCCTGAATATATTCACAGATGGATCTAAGGACCCTAAAACAGGGAGAGGAGGAGAGGCTTTAGTGTTCCTGGGGTGGCAGTGACAAAAAGAGCAACAGATTCCTTATCTGTTTACACAATGGAGTTGCTGACCATGCCTTTGACTGCAGAGTGTGGAGGAGGTGAGGCCAGACAGGGTCGCCTCTGACTCCAAGTGCAGCACTGATGAGCTTAAATTCATCAATACATCAGACAAGATGTATTGCATGAGATTTTGCTGTGCTTGTATAGGGTGAGTATTTGTGATGTTCCTCTGGGTACCAGCTCATGTGGACGTATAGGGGAATGAGGAGGAGAAGGGTGTAAACTGTCATCACAAGACTGAGACTGGGACATAACAAAGGCTCGACTGTTCACTGAAATTGGCAGGGAAACATTCGACTGGGAGGTGTGACCACTGTCAGGAGGAGCTGGAGAGAGTGGAACACGTTCTATTTCAGTGCCAGCAGGATGGGAGGGAAAAGGGAGAGATTGTTATTAGATATAAGGAGTCATGGTGGTGACGAGCTTAAATGAACAACTGAGAAAATCTTCAAAGGGATGTAAATACTTAATTTTGTATTAAGTTTCCTTAGGGAGACGAGAATAATGGGTAGGATTTAGACCTTCCCTGTCTCTGGTCACTCCAGGCTAGTTGTTGGCGGTAATGCACCTTAAAGTTGGTTGCTAAGCACCATATAAAATCCACAGCACTGACAGCATTGTTTGCTAAAAAGGATGACGAGGAGGAGACCTGGCTGACGACTGTGGCACATTTTGGGAGCATGGTGGTGCCAGATATATTAAATTGGGCTAAGGAACAGACGTTGGGTATTGGAGAAAGGCCATCAGTGCGTGTTTTGCAAGCAGTACAGCTGATGAAGTCGCGGCATGAGCACGGTGAACAGATAGATGTGGTTATGGACAGCGAGGGAGAAGGAGAAGGGCTGAGTGCAGTGGGGAGATGTGTGTTGAGGAAGAATGGCGTCAAGTACAAATTATATTGTGCTCTCTTTGATGGCTCAGAAATGTTGCCAGACGAGAGTGAGGATGAATTACCTGTGGTGGCAGGTGTGGCGAAGACCTCAGTCTGCGCCTCACTCCGATGGTCATGCAATGGCCCAGTGGGAGTGATATTTTTGGAGAAGGTGGTTCCCTGCCTTTTGGTTGATCCTCATGTAGTCTCAGGCTGGGTAGGAAAACGGTTGGGTACTGTTAAAGCTGGTAGCTCCAAGTGGACGTGTGATGATTCTCGGCGTTTATTCCGTCCAGAGGGAGCGGGATCACTGCGTCACGTGCCTAGGGACAAGACCTGTGATTGGTTTTTCTCTAGGGAGCAGGTCGCCTTTGAAAGGAGGGATTACTGGGGTGCCATTAAGTGTCGAGGTGGAGCAACTAATGAAGATTCCCTGTGTCTGTGACACCCGGCGTTTGGTTGCGACACAGACCCGGTGGCGAGCGTGGTGAAACTGAGAAGACAACGTCCTTTTGAGTTCTGAAGAGGAGTCTTTGCCTGATAGTCATTTTAGGATATGTCAGTTATCCCGTGACAGATTTTGTGCTGAATCCACTAAGGTATTTCAGATCCCAAGCTTATGGTCATGTTGTGTAGGAGGGAGATTCTGAGATGTGAGAAGTGTGCAGGAGGGCATGAGACAAAGGAATGTGTAGTATCGGTGGGAAAATTGCGTCAATTGTGGGGGTGCCACAATGGACCAGAAGTGCCCAGTGCGAGAGAAGTTGAGGTTGGCAGGGTCAGAGTAGAACAGAAGGTGTCTTATGCTGAGGCAAATGAAGAGAGTAGAGGATGATGTCTCAAGGTCGCCCTTGATCATGATTCTCAGTTCCATTACATTACATACTGTATAAGAGTCGATGGCGATGGAGTCTTCTTCACGGGGGAGTTTTGTTTAAGAACCCAGACGCTCAAATGGATGTCTCACAAGCGATAATTATTGATGTTTCTAAACGTTCACATGAAGTCGTCAGGGGTGAAGTTAATGGCTGAAAATATTTAGATAGAAGGCAGAATGCCGCCTAGAGTTTTCTAAGCTAGGGTCAAAGGTGAGTAGTAGTTCTAGGCCAATACAGAGTGACATCAATTTGTCCTTCAGTAAGATTAGCTTCTTAGCATTCACTGCCATCCTTATCAACTTTGATTTGATTTACTGCATGAATGAAATGTAAAATCACGGAAAATACATGGCGGCTGCAGAGAGGTACTTACAGTTGAATATCCACAGTAAAATTAGTCCTATATCGACATAACCTGAAAGGCTGCTCAGCAAGGAAGAAGCCACTGCTCCAAAACCGCCATGAAAAGCCAGACTATGGTTTGCAAATGCACATGGGGACAAATATTGTACTTTTTGGAGAAATGTCCTCTAGACTGATGAGACAAAAAGAGAACTGTTTGGCCATAATGACCATCGTTATGTTTGGAGTAAAAAGGTGGAAGCTTGCAAGCCGAAGATCACCATCCCAACCATGAAACACGGAGGTGGCAGCATCATGTTGTGGGGATGCTTTGCTGCAGGAGGGACTGGTGCACTTCACAAAATAGATGGCATCATGAGGGAGGAAAACTATGTGGATATATTGAAGCAACATCTCAAGACATCAGTCAGGAAGTTAAAGCTTGGTCGCAAATGGGTCTTCCAAATGGACACTGACTCCAAGCATACTTCCAAAGTTGTGGCAAAATAGCTTAAGGACAACAATGTCAAGGTATTGGAGTGGCCATCACAAAGCCCTGACCTCAATCCTATAGAAAATGTGTAGGCAGAACTGAAAACGCGTGTGCAAGCAAGGAGGCCTACAGACCTGACTCAGTTACACCAGCTCTGTCAGGAGGAATGGGCCAGAATTCACCCAACTTATTGTGGGAAGGCTAACCGAAACGTTTGACCCAAGTTAAACAATTTAAAGGCAATGCGACCAAATACTAATTGAGTGTATGTAAACTTCTGACCCACTGGGAATGTGATGAAATAAATAAAAGCTGAAATAAATCTTTCTCTCTACTATTATTCTGACATTTCACACTCTTAAAATAAAGTGGTGAACTAAGACAGGGAATTTTTACGAGGATTAAATGTCAGTAATTGTGAAAAACTGAGTTTAAATGTATTTGGCTAAGGTGTATGTAAACCTCTGACTTCAACAGTAGGTGTACAAGGTTTTACTGCTGAAGATTTACAAGGTGGGAGACCAAAATGAAAATGACTTTTGGTGTTGGTCAACCAGCTTCAAACAGCTTAGATTTTGATCGCACAACGATTCCCTACACTAGTCAGTGCTTGTTTTCTCACAGAAACTGAAATTGAGCGAACAGTGTAGAATTGTTGCAACCAGCAAAGGAGACATTTCCACTAGATAACACAGGCACAAAGTCAAAAAAAGCTTTCCCAGTTTGACAACAGATGCCGCTCCGACAACCAATCACAACACTGGCGGATAAGTATTGCTGTGAAACACTATCATTCCACTATTCGCTCCAGATACAGTGCCTTCAGAAAGTACTTATACACCTTGACTTATTCCACATTTTGTTGTGTTATAGGCTGAATTCAAAATGGATTGCAAAAACAAATGTCTCACCCATCTACACACAATACCCCATAATGACAAAGTGAAAACATGTTTTTAGAAATGTTTTCTAATTTATTGAAAATAAAATACAGAAATATTTCATGTACATAGGTACTCACACCCTGAGTCAATACATTGTCGAAGCACCTTTGACAGCGATTACAACTGTGAGTATTTTTGGGTAAGTGTCACATTCTGACCTTTATTTTCCTTTGTTTTGTCTTTATGTAGTATGGTCAGGGTGTGAGTTGGGGTGGGCAGTCTATGTTTTGTGTTTCTATGTTTTTCTATTTCTGTGTTCGGCCTAGAATGGTTTTCAATCAGAGGCAGGTGTTGTTAGTTGTCTCTGATTGAGAATCATACTTAGGTAGCCTGGGTTTCACTGTTGGTTTGTGGGTGCTTTGTTTCCGTGTCTGTGTTTTTCACCACACGGTACTGTTTCGGTTTGGTTATTTCACGTATTCGTTTATTGTTTTTGTATTTCATAGTGTTCAGTGCTTTTATTATTAAAATCACCATGAACACTTACCACGCCGCATCTTGGTCCGATGCTACACCTCTTCAGAGGAAGAGGAAGAAATCAGCCGTTACAGAAACCAAGGACCAAGCAGTGTGGTAACAGGCAGCAGCAGCAGCAGCAGGAGAGGCAGCGATGTCAGAACTCCTGGACATGGGAGGACGTTTTGAACGGCAAGGGTTGCTACACATGGGAGGAGATCCTGGCTGGAAGGGATCGCCTCCCATGGGAACAGGTGGAGGCAGCTAGGAGAGCAGAGGCAGCCGGAGAGAGGAGCCAGCGATATGAGGGAACACGGCTGGCAAGGAAACTCGAAAGGCAGCCCCAAAAATGTATTTGGGGGGGGCACACGGGGAGTGTGGAGAAGCCAGGTAGGAGACCTGCGCCAACTTCCTGTGCTTACCGGAGAGCGAGAGAGACCGGGCAGGCACCGTGTTATGCTGTGGAGCGCACGGTGTCCCCGGTGCGGGTGCATAGCCCGGTGCGGTACATTCCAGCTCCTCATATCGGCCGGGCGTAATGAGACAAGGATTTCCCTACCGGCCAAAACTTCCCTAACCCAGACGACGCTAGGCCAATTGTGCGTTGCCCCACGGACCTCCCGGTTGCGCCGGTTACGACAGAGCCTGGGTGCGAACCCACAGCCTCTGGTGTTGCAGCTGGTGCTGCAGTACAGCACCCTTAACCACAGCGCCACCCTGGAGGCCGTCTCTCTGTCGTTTGCCTACAGGTGCTCCCGCCTGTCCAGCGCTGCTAGAGCCTTCCTCCTCTCCAGAGCCACCAGTCTCCCGTCTGTCCTGAGCCGCTAGAGTCTCCCGTCTGTCCTGAGCCGCTAGAGTCTCCCGTCTGTCCTGAGCCGCCAGAGTCTCCCGTCTGTCCTGAGCCGCCAGAGTCTCCCGTCTGTCCTGAGCCGCCAGAGTCTCCCGTCTGTCCTGAGCCGCTAGAGTCTCCCGTCTGTCCTGAGCCGCCAGAGTCTCCCGTCTGTCCTGAGCCGCCAGAGTCTCCCGTCTGTCCTGAGCCATCAGAGAGGCCAGTCTGTCCTGAGCCGTCAGAGTCGCCAGTCTGTCCTGAGCCGTCAGTCAGCCAGGAGCTGCCAGAGCCGTCAGTCAGCCAGGAGCTGCCAGAGCCATCAGTCAGCCAGGACCTGCCAGAGCCGTCCATCAGCCAGGACCTGCCAGAGCCGTCAGTCAGCCAGGACCTTCCAGAGCCGTCAGTCAGCCAGGACCTTCCAGAGCCGTCAGTCAGCCAGGAGCTGCCAGAGCCGTCAGCCAGCCAGGAGCTGCCAGAGCTGTCAGCCAGCCAGGAGTTGCCGGAGCCGTCAGCCAGCCAGGAGTTGCCGGAGCCACCCTTCACTCCGGAGCTGCCGGAGTCTCCCGCCTGTCCGGCGCTGCAGGAGTCTATCATCCATTCGGGACACGTGGTGTGGGTTCCCAGTCCAAGATCGGCGGTGAGGGTCGCCGCTCTAAAGAGGCCATGGAGGCGGGCTAAGAGGCGCACCAAAACTATGGGGAAGTGGGGTCCACGTCCCGCACCAGAACCGCCACCACGGACAGACGCCCACCCAGACCCTCCCCTATAGGTTCAGGTTTTGCGGCCGGAGTCCGCACCTTTGGAGGACTACTGTCACGTGCCTTGTTGCAAACAGGATGCACGTTTTTGAATATTTTTTATTCTGTACAGGCTTCCTTCTTTTCACTCGGTCATTTAGCTTAGTATTGTGGAGTAACTGCAATTTTATTGATCCATCCTCAGTTTTCTCATATCACAACCATTAAACTCTGTAACTGTTTTGAAATCACCATTGGCCTCGTGGTGAAATCCCTGACCAGTTCCCTTCCTCTATGGCAACTGAGTTAGGAGGGATGCCTGTATCTTTGTAATAGTGACTGAGTGTTTTGATACACCATCCAAAGCAGGGGTGTTGCGGTTGGCACCACTGGGGGAAAACTGGGGGCAAACTTCCTGCCCTCCAGGACACCTACAGCACCTGATGTCACAGGAAGGCCAAAAAGATCATCAAGGACAACAACCACCCGAGCCACTGCCTGTTCACCCCGCTACCATCCAGGAGGCGAGGTCACTACAGGTGCATCAAAGCTGGGACCGAGAGACTGAAAAATAGCTTCTATCTCAAGGCCATCACTAACACTGTGGGGCTGCTGCCTACATACAGACTTGAAATCATTGGCCACTTTTTATAAATGGATCACTATGCACTTTAATAATGCCACTTTAATAATGTTTACATATCTTGCATTACTCATCTCATATGAATGTACTGTATTTTATACCATTTATTGCATCTTGCCTGTGCCGCTCAGTCATTGCTCATCCATATATTTATATGTACATATTCTTATGCCATTCCTTTACTTAGATTTCTGTGTATTAGGTAGTTGTTGTGGAATTGTCAGATTACTTGTTAGATATTGCTGCACTGTCGGAACTAGAAGCATAAGCATTTTTGCTACACTCGCAATAACATCTGCTAACCATGTGTATGTGACCAATAAAATTTGATTTGATTTGACACGATTCTCTGGTCTAATGAAACCAAGATTGAACTCTTTGGCTTGAATGCCAAGCGTCACGTCTGGAGGAAAACAGCCTCCATCCTTACGGTGAAGCATGGTGGTGGCAGCATCATGATGTGGAGGTGTTTTTCAGCAGCAGGGACTGGGAGACTAGTCAGAATCGAAGGAAAGATGAACGGAGCAAAGTACAGATAGATCCTTGATGAAAAACCTGCTCCAGAGCTCTCAAGACCTCATAATGTGGCAACGGTTCACCTTCCGACTATATGGACACAGGGCGAGACCCAGATGCAGACACGGGAGGCAGATGGTTCAAGTCTCTGATATTTATTATAATCCAAGAGGCAGGTAAGAGAATGGTTGTGGACAGGCAAAAGATCTTAAATATCAAGGTCAGAGTCCAGGAGGTACAGGGTGGCAGGCAGGCTCGAGATCAGGACAGGCATTATGGTCAGGCAGGCAGGTTCAGAGTAGAGGCAGGTAAGGGTCAAAACCGGGAGGACTAGCAAAAACAAAGAAAAGGAAGGAATAAATACGCAGGGACAAATGAGGAAAACAGGTGACACCTGGAGGTGGGTGGAGACAATCACAAAAACAGGTGAAACAGATCAGGGCGTGACACCTGGCGTGTGACTTCCACCTGGCGTCCTACCTGGACGCACACCTGGCTGACTGGGGTGTCGGTGGTGAAAATCGGCGATGAGGGCCGGGTCCAGGATGTCTTTAGCGCGAACCCAGCACCTCTCCTCCGGGCCGTAACCTTCCCAGTCAACCAGGTACTGGATACCCCTGCCCCATGGTCAAACCCTTAGGAGGCGTCTCACAGTGTATGCTGGCTGGCCATCGATGACACGGGGGGGAAGGGATGGACCTAGAAACAGAAGACAGAGGACAGTGAGACAAGGGCTTATTCCTGGAAAATGAAAAGTAGGGTGAACACGGTCCCTACTCTCACATCGGAAGCGTCAACCTCCACCACAAACTGATGGGTCGGATCTGGATGGATGGATGAGGATGGGGGCAGTAGTGAATGGCTGCTTCAGATCCACAAATGCCATTTCTGCTGCTGGGGACCATGTGAACGGTACCTTGGGAGAGGTGAGTGCCGAGAGGAGAGCTGCCAGGTTGCTGTAGCCCCGAATGAAACAGTGGTAAAAATGAGCTAACTCCAGAAACCGTTGTAACTGCACCGTTGACCTGGGTTGGGGCCAATCCACCACTGCTCTCATTTTTTCCGGATCCATCGGAACATTCCCTTGTGATGATGTATCCCAGAAAAGAGATAGTGGAGAGGTGGAACTCGCTCTTCTCCGATTTTTACCAACAACTGATTCTCCAGGAGGTGCTGAAGAAATTGTTGAACACGGAGAACGTGTTCTTGCCAGAACCGGTGAAAACCAGGATATCATCGAGGTAGACAAAACAAAACGATTCAACATGTTCTGGAGCACATCATTGACCAGGGCCTGGAAGACAGCGGGAGCGTTGGTGAGTCCAAACGGCATGAGCAGGTACTCATGGTGTCCACTGGCTGTGTTGAAAGCCGCCTTCCACTCTTCTCCTTCGCGTATCCGAACTCGGTGGTAGGCCTTCCGGAGGTCCAGTTTTGAAAAGATGATAGCCCCCTGGAGAGGTTCGAAAGCCGAGGAGAGGAGTGGTCGCAGATACCGATTCTTGATCGTGATGTCATTGAGGCCCCGATAATCAGGGTCTTGCCAAGAGTGTACAAAGCTGTAATCAAGGCGGCTATTTGAAGAATCTCAAATATGAAATATTTTTAGATTTTTTTAAACACTTCTTTTGGTTGCTATATAATTCCACATGTGTTATTTCATAGTTTTGATGTCTTCACTATTATTCTACAATGTAGAAAATAGTTTAAATAAAGAAAAACCCTTGAATGAGTAGGTGTTCTAAAACTTTTGACCGGTAGTGTAGGTAAATGTGATATTTCCGTTCAAAAAAAGTTTGTATAAATTTGCAAACATTTCTGAAAAAGATTGTTTTGCTTTGTCATTATGGGGTATTGTGTGTAGATTGATGAGTGGGGAAAAAACGATTCAATACATTTTACAAGCTGTAACGTATCAAAATGTGGAAAAAGTCAAGGGGTCTAAATACCTTCCGAATGCACCTTAACATGAATGCACTGTATATATGTAGCTGTATGGGTGTTGATAACCTATTTCACTCCAGGTTTAAACAAGAGCATGGGGAGCTCTGCCTGTTATTACAGTACAATATAAGTTCTTAGATCTGGTGGGAACTCCCACTGTTTCATCCAGGGGAGAAGCTGAGACTGGAATAACTTTGTGGAATCCATTTTTTTCAAACAACGTCACTTATAAAAATGTAGAGTCAGCAGTATGACATAGATGCAGATATAGATTTGTCAGCCTAACATAAGCTGGGTTAACAAAAAGGGGGTGGGTTAACATGACATTGTGTTTAATGTATATTTGTGCCTTGACAATACATTTTATGACATTCCTCCCTGGGGTTATTATATTACTATTAAATTGAAATTACATAAAAAAAATAACATACATGTCAACTTGGGAGAGTCATATTTTGAAGTTTGTTACATCCAGCTCATAGGATACTGAATGTAACTCTGACCCAGATGCTGGATGTATCTCTGACCCAGATGCTGGATGCTGGATGTATCTCTGACCCAGATGCTGGATGTAACTCTGAGCCAGATGTTGGATGTATCTCTGACCCAGATGCTGGATGTAACTCTGAGCCAGATGCTGGATATTGAATGTAACTCTGACCCAGATGCTGGATGTAACTCTGACCCAGATGCTGGATGTATCTCTGACCCAGATGCTGGATGCTGGATGTATCTCTGACCCAGATGCTGGATGCTGGATGTATCTCCGACCCAGATGCTGGATGTAACTCTGAGCCAGATGCTGGATGTATCTCTGACCCAGATGCTGGATGTAACTCTGAGCCAGATGCTGGATATTGAATGTAACTCTGACCCAGATGCTGGATGTAACTCTGAGCCAGATGCTGGATACTGAATGTATCTCTGACCCGGATGCTGGATGTATCTCTGAGCCAGATGCTCGATCTGAATGTAACTCTGAGCCAGATGCTGGATACTGAATGTATCTCTGACCCGGACGCTGGATGTAACTCTGAGCCAGATGCCGGATGCTGGATGCTACTCTGAGCCAGATGCTGGATGCTACTCTGAGCCAGATGCTGGATACTGAATGTAACTCTGAGCCAGATGCTGGATATTGAATGTATCTCTGACCCGGATGCTGGATGTAACTCTGAGCCAGATGCCGGATGCTGGATGCTACTCTGAGCCGGATGCTGGATGCTACTCTGAGCCAGATGCTGGATGCTACTCTGAGCCAGATGCTGGATGTATCTCTGACCCGGATTCTGGATGTAACTCTGAGCCAGATGCCAGATGCTGGATGCTACTCTGAGCCGGATGCTGGATGCTACTCTGAGCCGGATGCTGGATGCTACTCTGAGCCGGATGCTGTATGCTACTCTGAGCCAGATGCTGGATGCTACTCTGAGCCAGATGCTGGATGTAACTCTGAGCCAGATGCTGGATGTATCTCTGACCCAGATGCTGGATGTATCTCTGACCCGGATGCTGGATGTATCTCTGACCCGGATGCTGGATGTATGCTGGATGTAACTGACCCGGCTGGATGCTGGATGCTATCTCTGACCCAGATGCTGGATGTATCTCTGAGCCGGATGCTGGATGTATCTCTGACCCGGATGCTGGATGCTATCTCTGAGCCAGCTGATGCTGGATGTATCTCTGACCCGGATGCTGGATGCTACTCTGAGCCAGATGCTGGATGTAACTCTGAGCCAGATGCTGGATGTATCTCTGACCCAGATGCTGGATGCTGGACTCTGAGCCAGATGCTGGATGTGGATGTAACTCTGAGCCAGATGCTGGATGTATCTCTGACCCAGATGCTGGATGTATCTCTGACCCGGATGCTGGATGTATCTCTGAACCGGATGCTGGATGTATCTCTGACCCGGATGCTGGATGTATCTCTGACCCGGATGCTGGATGTATCTCTGACCCTGGATGCTGGATGCTGGATGTGTCTCTGACCCAGATGCTGGATGCTGGATGTATCTCTGACCCAGATGCTGGATGCTGGCCATGCTGGATCTCTGACCAGATGCTGGATGATGACCCGATGCTGGATGTATCTCTGACCCATGATGCTGGATGCTGGATCTCTGACCGGATGCTGGATGTATCTCTGACCCTGGATGTATGCTGGATGCTGGATGTATCTCTGAGCCAGATGCTGGATGTATCTCTGACCCAGATGCTGGATGTATCTCTGACCCGGATGCTGGATGTATCTCTGACCCAGATGCTGGATGTAACTCTGAGCCAGATGCTGGATGTAACTCTGAGCCAGATGCTGGATGTATCTCTGACCCGGATGCTGGATGTAACTCTGAGCCAGATGCTGGATGTATCTCTGAGCCAGATGCTGGATGTATCTCTGACCCAGATGCTGGATGTATCTCTGACCCGGATGCTGGATGTATCTCTGACCCGGATGCTGGATGCTACTCTGAGCCGGATGCTGGATGTAACTCTGAGCCAGATGCTGGATGTATCTCTGACCCGGATGCTGGATGTAACTCTGAGCCAGATGCTGGATGTAACTCTGAGCCAGATGCTGGATGTATCTCTGACCCAGATGCTGGATGTATCTCTGACCCGGATGCTGGATGTATCTCTGAGCCAGATGCTGGATGTATCTCTGACCCGGATGCTGGATGTAACTCTGAGCCAGATGCTGGATGTAACTCTGAGCCAGATGCTGGATGTATCTCTGACCCGGATGCTGGATGTATCTCTGACCCGGATGCTGGATGTATCTCTGAGCCAGATGCTGGATGCTGGATCTCTGACCCGGATGCTGGATGCTACTCTGAGCCAGATGCTGGATGTAACTCTGAGCCAGATGCTGGATGTATCTCTGACCCGGATGCTGGATGCTGGATCTCTGAGCCAGATGCTGGATGTATCTCTGACCCAGATGCTGGATGTATCTCTGAGCCAGATGCTGGATGCTGGAGATGCTGGATGTAACTCTGAGCCAGATGCTGGATGCTACTCTGAGCCAGATGCTGGATGTATCTCTGACCCGGATGCTGGATGTATCTCTGAGCCAGATGCTGGATGTATCTCTGAGCCAGATGCTGGATGTATCTCTGAGCCAGATGCTGGATGTATCTCTGACCCAGATGCTGGATGCTGGACTCTGAGCCAGATGCTGGATGTAACTCTGACCCAGATGCTGGATGTATCTCTGACCCGGATGCTGGATGTAACTCTGAGCCAGATGCTGGATGTATCTCTGACCCGGATGCTGGATGTATCTCTGACCCGGATGCTGGATGCTACTCTGAGCCAGATGCTGGATGTAACTCTGAGCCAGATGCTGGATGTATCTCTGAGCCTTATATGCAATTGTAATGAGGGTATAATTTGGAGCAGTTTGATTTTTACTTAGTAATTCTAAGCATACTTAGAGTGTAAGCTCTGTGCTGGTGTATGAGTTTCTGGGAAGTAGCTATATCTGTTTTACTGGGGATAACGAGTTCAACTTTTCTCATTCTCACAGTTAATCAAAAACAGACCATGAAACCTGTTCTCACAGCATTCTGAGAGTTTCACTACACTAACAGCGTTTGTATGTGTGTGTGAGTGAGTGAGTGAGTGAGTGAGTGAGTGAGTGAGTGAGTGAGTGAGGTGAGTGAGTGAGTGAGTGAGTGAGTGAGTGAGTGAGTGAGAGAGAGAGAGAGAGCGAGAGAGAGAGAGTGTCCTAAACCGTGACGGCTTGTCTCATATTTAATGTTGACAAATTGGGACATCTGTCTCTTGCTGTGTTTGGGTGGTCTCCACCTCTGTCTCAGCACTTGTCTTTCCCCTCATCCCCCTTTCCTCCCCCTTCCTCTCCTTTATTCCCTCATTTCCTCTCTGCACTTCTCATTTCTCCTCCACTTGTTCCAAGTCATTTCTCTTTGTGAATAATCTGTTTGGGTGCATTAGTCTTAACTTCTCTTGAGCCTCTGTCTATTCTCTCCACTTACAACACCCTTCTTCCTCCTCTCCCCTCTCTCCCCACATCCCTCAGCCATTTCCCTCTCATCACTCCATCTCTCTCCCCACATCCCTCAACCATTTCCCTCTCATCACTCCATCTCTCTCCCCACATCCCTCAACCATTTCCCTCTCATCACTCCATCTCTCTCCCCACATCCCTCAACCATTTCCCTCTCATCACTCCATCTCTCTCCCCACATCCCTCAACCATTTCCCTCTCATCACTCCATCTCTCTCCCCACATCCCTCAACCATTTCCCTCTCATCACTCCATCTCTCTCCCCACATCCCTCAACCATTTCCCTCTCATCACTCCATCTCTCTCCCCACATCCCTCAACCATTTCCCTCTCATCACTCCATCTCTCTCCCTCCCACATCCCAGCAGCCATTTCCCCCACATCCCTCATCATTTCCCTCTCCATCTCTCTCCATCCCTCAGCATCCCTCAACCATTTCCCTCATCCCTCAGCCATTTCCTCCATCTCTCTCCCCACATCCCTCAGCCATTTCCCTCTCATCACTCCATCTCTCTCCCCACATCCCTCAGCCATTTCCCTCTCATCACTCCATCTCTCTCCCCACATCCCTCAGCCATTTCCCTCTCATCACTCCATCTCTCTCCCCACATCCCTCAGCCATTTCCCTCTCATCACTCCATCTCTCTCCCCACATCCCTCAGCCATTTCCCTCTCATCACTCCATCTCTCTCCCCACATCCCTCAGCCATTTCCCTCTCATCACTCCATCTCTCTCCCCACATCCCTCAGCCATTTCCCTCTCATCACTCCATCTCTCTCCCCACATCCCTCAGCCATTTCCCTCTCATCACTCCATCTCTCTCCCCACATCCCTCAGCCATTTCCCTCTCATCACTCCATCTCTCTCCCCACATCCCTCAGCCATTTCCCTCTCATCACTCCATCTCTCTCCCCACATCCCTCAGCCATTTCCCTCTCATCACTCCATCTCTCTCCCCACATCCCTCAACCATTTCCCTCTCATCACTCCATCTCTCATCCCACATCCCTCAGCCATTTCCCTCTCATCACCATCCATCTCTCTCCCCACATCCCTCAACCATTTCCCTCTCATCACTCCATCTCTCTCCCCACATCCCTCAGCCATTTCCCTCTCATCACTCCATCTCTCTCCCCACATCCCTCAACCATTTCCCTCTCATCACTCCATCTCTCTCCCCACATCCCTCAACCATTTCCCTCTCATCACTCCATCTCTCTCCCCACATCCCTCAACCATTTCCCTCTCATCACTCCATCTCTCTCCCCACATCCCTCAGCCATTTCCCTCTCATCACTCCATCTCTCTCCCCACATCCCTCAGCCATTTCCCTCTCATCACTCCATCTCTCTCCCCACATCCCTCAGCCATTTCCCTCTCATCACTCCATCTCTCTCCCCACATCCCTCAGCCATTTCCCTCTCATCACTCCATCTCTCTCCCCACATCCCTCAGCCATTTCCCTCTCATCACTCCATCTCTCTCCCCACATCCCTCAGCCATTTCCCTCTCATCACTCCATCTCTCTCCCACATCCCTCAACCATTTCCCTCTCATCACTCCATCTCTCTCCCCACATCCCTCAACCATTTCCTCAACCATTTCCCTCTCTCTCCCCACTCCATCTCTTTCCCCACATCCCTCAACCATTTCCCTCTCATCCCTCCATCTCTCCATCCCCCCACATCCCTCAGCCATTTCCCTCTCATCACTCCATCTCTCTCCCCACATCCCTCAGCCATTTCCCTCTCATCACTCCATCTCTCTCCCCACATCCCTCAGCCATTTCCCTCTCATCACTCCATCTCTCTCCCCACATCCCTCAGCCATTTCCCTCTCATCACTCCATCTCTCTCCCCACATCCCTCAGCCATTTCCCTCTCATCACTCCATCTCTCTCCCCACATCCCTCAGCCATTTCCCTCTCATCACTCCATCTCTCTCCCCACATCCCTCACATCCCTCAACCATTTCCCTCTCATCACTCCATCTCTCTCCCCACATCCCTCAGCCATTTCCCTCTCATCATCTCTCTCCCCACATCCATCTCTCTCCCCACATCCCTCAACCATTTCCCTCTCATCACTCCATCTCTCTCCCCACATCCCTCAGCCATTTCCCTCTCATCACTCCATCTCTCTCCCCACATCCCTCAGCCATTTCCCTCTCATCACTCCATCTCTCTCCCCACATCCCTCAGCCATTTCCCTCTCATCACTCCATCTCTCTCCCCACATCCCTCAGCCATTTCCCTCTCATCACTCCATCTCTCTCCCCACATCCCTCAACCATTTCCCTCTCATCACTCCATCTCTCTCCCCACATCCCTCTCATCACCCATCTTCCCCCACATCCCTCAGCCATTTCCCTCCATCTCTCTCCCCACATCCCTCAGCCATTTCCCTCTCATCACTCCATCTCTCTCCCCACATCCCTCAACCATTTCCCTCTCATCACTCCATCTCTCTCCCCACATCCTCAACCATTTCCCTCTCATCATCCCTCAACCATTTCCCTCTCATCTCCATCTCTCTCCCCACATCCCTCAACCATTTCCCTCTCATCACTCCATCTCTCTCCCCACATCCCTCAACCATTTCCCTCTCATCACTCCATCTCTCTCCCCACATCCCTCAGCCATTTCCCTCTCATCACTCCATCTCTCTCCCTTCATTCATCTTTTATTTATTTTTGCTGGTGGTTTGCTCTCCCTCTCTCTCTCTCTACCCGGAAATTCCGCTGACGAAGATGCAAACCTGGCTGCACTTTCCAAACTGAATCCATTTCAAATGTAATAAAAATGAAATGGAACCAGGAGTAAATCAAAATCAGCTCCTGTGCTGTTTAGAGGACGAGAAATGCCCCAAACTGTGTCTAGGCAGAAATGCCCAATATGCAGTGAACTACATTAGAGGTGAAGCCAAACTCCTAGGAGCTGGGATGTAGGGCCAGGGTGGCTGTACGACTGAACATGAATCTGTATGGCGATAACTTTATTTTGTTTTCATGTCCATGCTTAGGATTCCTATACTAAAGGTGTCTCAGAGAATATAGTTTACTATGAACATAATCAGTCTGTTCTGTTTTTACACCTGTTGTGTTTGATCTCTCAGGATCTCTGTACGAGTACGGTAATGCTTTTATAACTTTATTGTTGAATGATTTTGTTATTTTAGACGAAAACAAATGACTTCCCTTTCCACAGTCCACATTATTAATTCAACAATTAATCAATATTTCCCACAAATGTTAAGTTCGTACAACTTCCTGATATTGATAGGAAGGATGTTCAGGACGTCATGGGGACTATTCATATAGTGTGAGAGATAAAATAGAAGGGGAGGAAAGAGAGAAGAAAGGGAAGAAATGGTAGAAGATAGAAGATGACATTAGAGCGTGCGAGAGAGAGCAGGATGAGGAGAGGGAAGAGAGAGATATAAGGAGAACGAGAGAGACCGAAAGAGACGGAAAGCGAGAGGAGAGAGAGCAAGCGAGAGAGCTGGAGAGAGGCCTGAGAAAGATCGAGGGAGAGAGAGAGCTGAGAGTGAGAGTAAGTGAGCTGAGAGAGAGAGAGAGAGAAAGAGAGAGAGAGCTGAGAGAGAGAGTAAGTGAGCTGAGAGAGAGAGAGAGTAAGTGAGCTGAGAGAGAGAGAGAGAGAGAGTAAGTGAGCTGAGAGAGAGAGAGAGAGAGAGAGAGAGAGAGAGAGAGAGAGAGAGAGAGAGTGGGTGGGGAGGTTTAGGCTGGGTTGACAGTAGGCCATTCATCCTCCATGCTAGAACAGACAAACTGCTGGCAGAGGGAGACAGCTCTCATTAATCACACACACACACACACACACACACACACACACACACACACACACACACACACACACACACACACACACACACACACACACACACACACACACACACACACACACACACACACACACACACACACACACACACACACACACACACACACACACACACACACACACACACACAGCTTATTATATTGTGAATGAGCTGGTCACTGCCACAGCCACACATTCCTCTTCATCTGCTATCCTTCTCTCTTCCTCTCTGTCTCTTTTTTTTCCTCACCATCTGGGCATATGTCCTTCATTCTCTCAATCACTCACTTACACTTTCTTCCCTCTGAGCTCTCTCTCTCTCTCTCTCTCTTTCGTGCCCTCTATCTCGCTTTCACTCTCGCTCCGTTTCTCCTCTCTTTTTCCATCATGGCTTTGTTCTTGCTTTCTTCACTTGATCTTTCTCCTCTCCTCTCGACCGTACTGGTTAGAGTCTGAACTTGTTTACCAACTGAACTTGTTTCCTACGTGTTGGAGGAAAAAGAAGGCAAGGCATTACAGTAATACTTAGCTGACGGTTTTGAGGCTAGGGTGTCTTTTCACAGCCCTGTGTGGCTGAACCAGTCTCTGAGTGATTGAGTGTGTTTTACTGCCCTCGTACTGAAGGTTCTGTCACCCCTCCACCCTCCTTTCATCCTCCCCCTTTCCTCCCCTCCGCTATAGTCCGGGTGGGGGTGAGTGTCAGTTCCTCTTTGGCCGTCCATGACCTGCATAAACAGGCACACACACACACACACACACACACACACACACACACACACACACACACACACACACACACACACACACACACACACACACACACACACACACACACACACACACACACACACACACACACACACACACACACACACACACACACCCCTTTTACATATCTCATCAAAGCCTTGTTTGGACAGTGGCCACGTATTGACCGTGGCTGCAGGGCATTTGGAGAAATTGCCACCCTCGTGTTTTCACTGGCTTCTCCTCCTGTTATTTTTGTCTTACTCTCCTATTCAGAAGCAAACGTTGTCTCCTTGATATTAACTCTCTCTGTATGTGTGTATGTGTGTGTGTGTGTGTGCCCTCACAGAAGAAGCACCTCAATATCAAGTGTTCCAAAAGCTGTTATCACGTGACAACATGTAAAGCAACATGCGATTACATGAAACAACACATGTGAAGTGTATATCAATCAGCTTGACTGGCCATAGAGAGGCTTTTTATTCTCTATTTTGGTTAGGCTATGTTTTCTGCGCTTTGGTCCACACCTTCCTCAGACGAACATCGTTACACAGCTGGCCTCTCCAACAGACAAACAGACAAACATACCTGGTTTGTTTCATGTCAATAGCAGCTTATCGCCACATGTTTGATGAGCCACTTCTAAACTGTCTCGTCTTTCTCTGGGGGTCAGTGACTTCCTGCCCTCAGGCAGGTTAAGACGTTTTTAGGATAGGGGGCAGCATTTGGAATTTTGGATGAAAAGCGTGCCCAAAGTAAACTGCCTGCTACTCAGGCCCAGAAGCTAGGATATGCATATAATTGGTAGATTTGGATGGGAAACACTCTAAAGTGTCCAAAACGGTCAAAATAATGTCTGTGAGTATAACATAACCGATATGGAGGGCGAAAACCTGAGGAAAATCCATCCAGGAAGTGCCATTATTTTTGTAATGGCTGTTTTTCCAATGAAAGCCTATCCACCATTTAAAGGGATAGGACCCAGATTCTGTTCCCTATGACTTCCACTAGTTGTGAACAGTCTTTAGACATTGTTTCAGGCTTTTATTCTGAAAAATGAGGGAGAATGACCACATTGAGTGAGTGGACCCTGGAGATGTTCCCAGAGCTCTTTGCTGCGCACAACCGAGAGTGCACCTTTCTTATTTTTCTTTTATATTGACGACGCTATTGTCCGGTTGAAATATTATCGATTATTTAGGCTAAAAATAACCTGAGGATTGTTTATAAACATCGATTGACATGTTTCTACAAACTTTACGGATACTATTTGGAATTTTTGTCTGCCTCTTGTGACCGCATTTGAGCCATTGGATTACTGAACAAAACGTGACAACAAAATGGTGGTTTTTGGATATAAAGAGGGACTTTATCGAACAAAACAAACATTTATTGTGTCTTGTGAGTGCAACCATATGAATATCATCAAAGGTAAGTGATTCATTTTATTGCTATTTCTGACTTTCGTGACTAATCTACTTGGCTGCTAACTGTTTGTAATATTTTGTGTGCTGAGCGCTGTCCTCAGATAATCGCATGGTTTGCTTTCGCCGTAAAGCCTTTGTGAAATCTGACAAGGCAGCTGGATTAACAACAAGTTAAGCTTTATTTTGATGTATTGCACTTGTGATTTCATGAGTTAAATATGAATTTAATTTGAATTTGGCGCTCTGCAATTTCACCGGAAGTTGTCAAGATGGGACGCTAGCATCCCACTGATCCATAAGAAGTTTTAACGGCAGGGTGGAGTTCAAAAGGTCAAATCTCATTATGGTTGAACCACCCACCTTCACAGACATCGCCACTTTTTATACCTCCCTCTCTCTTTCTCTGTGGGTCAGTAACTCACTTCTTAGCCTCTCTCCCTCCCCCCTCTCTCACTCACCCTCTCCTCTACTTTACCGGAACATCAAAGCACTGAATTACACCTGACACTACCTTCTATTCATATAATTTTTCCCTCTTTCCCCCTTTCCCTGTTTCTATTTCTCTGTTGCCTCCCTCCATCACTGGTAACCCTCTATTTCCTCTGACATTATATAGTGACTGGCCCCACTGAAGACCCCATCTTTCTTCTAAAAATACATCTCTAGCACCGCTGGGGCCTGTATAGAGAGAGAGTGGAGCATGAGGAAAACTCAAGGACAGGACTTTGGAACAAGAAAAGAAAAATGAGCATGAAGGTTACCCTGGTTAATATACTGTATGTTCTTTATGTCTTTTTCCCCTCCCTCCCTCCCTCCCTCCCTCCCTCCCTCCCTCCCTCCCTCCCTCCCTCCCTCCCTCCCTCCCTCCCTCCCTCCCTCCCTCCCTCCCTCCCTCCCTCCCTCCTGCAAACTTGTCGAACTCCGCGCTCCCGATCCTGGCTTCTGAATGCCTCAGTGTGTGTGTGTGTGTGTGTGCCTCTCTCTCTCTCTCTCTCTCTCTCTCTCTCTCTCTCTCTCTCTCTCTCTCTCTCTCTCTCTCTCTCTCTCTCTCTCTCTCTCTGCCTGGCAGCCGGCGGCGGTTTGTCATAACAGTCATCAGTAACTGTCGCCGTGGCGCCCGAAGCTTAATTAACCCACTCACTCATTAGCATGCCTTCACCTCGTCAGCCAATCAGAGACAAGAGAACACTCTGATTATTCACCAGTACAGTCTCAGCCAATTACGCGGGCCAAATGGAGGCGCATTAATCAAATCTTTAGTATGGCGGCAAACCGGCTCATATCAGATTGCAGGAGGCTGCAGAACTAATATGTCACTGTCAGCAGGCCTGGCGCAGTAGGCATTTAGGGGATTGCATTAACTGGATGGCTCTCTCTCTCACGCACACACACACACACACACACACACACACACACACACACACACACACACACACACACACACACACACACACACACACACACACACACACACACACACACACACACACACACACACACACACACACACACACACACACACACACACACACACACACACACACACACACACAGTATGGCTCCAGCTGAATAGTGAGCTATAGTTCATGTGGAACACGGCCCCTCTGAAAACTATTAGCTTGACATGGCTGAGGGGGGGGGTGAAGGTATGCAGGGACGGAGAGAGAGAGAGAACAGTGAGCCTGCCTTTACTCCCCCACCGCTAATATTTCATCTGTCTCTCATTCTTTCCTTTCCTTTTTTCCTCTTTTGTCTTTAAAAAAAAAAAAAATCAAGGACGACAAGCTGAAAATGGCGAGTGTTGGGCTGCGGGAGAGAGGAATGAAGGTGGGAGTGAAGAGGAGGAGGAGAGGGGCGGAGGGGGAAAGAGAGACGAAATTAAATGAAGACAGCCAGAGGGATGGGGTGGAAATGAAAGACGCGGCATGAGGAGAACGGGAGAGAAGGGGCTGACAAATCAAAAGAAAAAGAGAGGCATGCAGATAAAGGACAGGGATGGAGTTGTCGCACCACCAGCGACGCCCGAAAAGCTCAGAGTTTACCACAGATACCTCTTTCCACAAAACACACATGACTTCCAACATAGTATACGATAGCGGGCAGGGAACATTCCTCCTACTGTGTGGTCTACGTGGCTCAACTGGTTGGGGTGTGGTGCTAGCAACATAGTTGTTATGGGTTTGATTCCCTGGTTCATCCCAAGGGGGTTAACTGTCACACAATGTATTTTGTCTAAAGTAAATATGTCCTGTATTGAATTACTAACTGAAACAGTCATGGGTAGGTTAAGAATGAATACTATCCACAGATCTTTCTAATTTTATTTGTTCTATATAGGCCTATGTGTGGCTAAAAGAGCTTTTCAAGGAGAACCCCATTTCAGCCAGTTCAAATACAGAGAGGGAGAGAAACGGAGCGAAAGAGAGAATGAGAGAAAGAGAGAATCAGAGAACAAGAGAAAGAGAGAATCAGAGAACAAGAGAATGAGAGAAAGAAAGAATGAGAGAATCAGAGAGAATGAGAGAAAGAGAGAATCAGAGAACGAGAGAATGAGAGAAAGAAAGAATGAGAGAATCAGAGAGAATGAGAGAAAGAGAGAATCAGAGAATCAGAGAGAATGAGAGAAAGAGAGAATCAGAGAATCAGAGAGAATGAGAGAAAGAGAGAAAGAGAGAATCAGATAATCAGAGAGAATGAGAGAAAGAGAGAATCAGAGAACGAGAGAATGAGAGAAAGAGAGAAAGAGAGAATCAGAGAATCAGAGAATCAGAGAGAATGAGAGAAAGAGAGCATCAGAGAACGAGAGAATGAGAGAAAGAGAGAATCAGAGAATCAGAGAATCAGAGAGAATGAGAGAAAGAGAGCATCAGAGAACGAGAGAATGAGAGAAAGAGAGAAAGAGAGAATCAGAGAGAATGAGAGAAAGAGAGAAAGAGAGAATCAGAGAGAATGAGAGAAAGAGAGAAAGAGAGAATCAGAGAATCAGAGAATCAGAGAAAGAGCGAGGGAGGGATGGTGAAAAAAGGCTTGAGTAAAAAGCTGTCTGGGTGATTTTAATGAGCTGCGACGTTTTTATTATCATTATTAATTAGCAGTTTTCAACCAACCGAATGAAATCAATATGTTGGAGTGAAACGAATTTCAGCAGAGGCCATTGGGATCAATCAGTGGGAGTTTTTATCTACATAACTGCCACTAAGCCCGGCTCGTTAGGGCTACATTAGGAGCACCAAGATTGGCGGGGCTTTTAATTAAAGTGACATAAACCGAACGACCATTTTTCTTCCGCTGCTCACATCTAATCTCATTTGCAATTTCTCCCCTTTTCTTCTCCTTTTTCTCTCTCTGTCGTGTGTTTGAGCGAAGTGTGCAGCTGCTTGCTGCTTTCTCTTGGTTTATTTCTTCTTTCTTCTCGAGTTATCTCTCAAACACACAACCAGAAAACACACACACACACACATGGTGTGCACAGATATGCATACACTTACGCATACACACACACACGCGCGCGCTCGCGGACCCATGCACGCACGCACCCACACACGTTCTTTAATCTCTCTCGCTCACGTCTTAATCAGACAAGCAGGAAAATGGGATTAGGGACTATCTGCTGAAATTCCGGGTTTCCAAGTGGGAGATTTTGTCCTTGTTTACTAAGCTGTGGTTTTCCTTCGGGAAGAGAGGCAAAATCCCACAGTCCCACTTGACATGATGAGAGCTTCAGACCAGGGAGAACCCACACCTCAACCATGTCTCTCTCAACTATACGTTTAAATCTCAAGCAACCTCAAGCTGTTCCTGTAAAATCATTTCATCCCCTGTTGGAGGCACACAAAGAATATCTCTCCTCTTCATCTTTCTGTCCTTCTCCCACTGTCATTCTTTATTTAAATTTAGACAACAAAGATGTGTTAAATATCTAATTGTTACTTTCCCTCCCTCCCTCCCTCCCTCCCTCCCTCCCTCCCTCCCTCCCTCCCTCCCTCCCTCCCTCCCTCCCTCCCTCCCTCCCTCCCTCCCTCCCTCCCTCCCTCCCTCCCTCCCTCCCTAGGTCCATAGCCCACCAGTTAATCCCTGTCTAATTTATTACCCAGATGCCCCTGTTCTGAAGGCCCATTAACAACACACACTGACACAGCACACTGGCCCATGTCCTCATTTATCCTGTTATCACACACACATGCAAGCACACACACACACACACACACACACACTTGGACCGAAGACAAAGCATGATACCTTCCTCACTTTCACCACACACACACACACACACACACACACACACACACGGACTCAAAGCATGATACCTTACTCGCTCTCTCTCTCACACACACACACACACACACACACACACACACACACACACACACACACACACACACACACACACACACACACACACACACACACACACACACACACACACACACACACACACACACACACACACACACACACACACACACACACACACAGGTCCATGTCCTAATTTATCGTCTTATTACAGTACAGAGCCACCAGCAATTAATTATCCATTAAAGCACCAGTGTGCAGGATTTATGGTAGGGGATGGGGGTGGGGGCAGACTGGGGAGGGGAGATGGAGGAGGAGAAGTGGGGAGAACAAAGATGAGGGAGGGGAGAGAATAAAGAAGGAGTAAAAGAGGCAGAGAGGAGAGGGTAGGATAGGAGCTGGGGAGAGAGGGTGTAGGTGAGAGGAGGGATGGGGGAGAAGGGTTGGAGACTGGAGGAAGAGAAGGACGGCGAGACAGGTGTGGTGTGGAGAGGACAGGATGGGGTAGATGTGAGAGGGGGAGTAGGAGAGGGAGAGAGGAGAAGTGCAGTACGTTGGTATGATCTGAAAACGAGAGTATCAGTTAAACAGGGAGCGAGATACAGTATTGTGACACATCTGTGCCGGGCCTGACAGAGAAGCCTTAGAGGAAGCATATAGTGTACTATTCTATACTGTCTCTGCTGTCTCTGCTACAGCGATACTGCTGTCTTCATCATTGTCTCTGTCAGCCGTGATGGACTATAATGAACATGAGAAACAACAGCACTAGCTGAAGGCTACTCACATATTCACAGCTTGCTGCTCTGCTCTGCTCGGAGCCTCTTAGCACACTGTCACTTGCTGCCTTTTCTCTCCCGACTCCCCAGATGAAGAGGAATATTATCCCTCCGATGCTGACACACACTTCATGTCTTCATGAAAAATGCTGTTTATGGTTTTTCTTTGTTGCGGTTGCGGAACGTGTCAAGGAAAACAGGCGTCTGGATTTGTCACTGTCTGCCGAGTTACTTTTACATTCAACTCGATCTTCTTTCGGTCAATAGTAACACTACGGAGCAGCGGCGAGGAACAACAGACACACGTTGTGTTTGTCCTTTGATGAGGAAGAGGAATAGAAAGAGGACTGGATCAAGAAGAATGGAAGAATTGCGTAGGAGCCACTGATCCTGGACCTGTTGTAGGTGGAACTTGTAGGAGCATCTGTATTGTATTATTCAAACAGAAACATTCAAACAGAATATATTCCCCCTCAGCTATTCCCATCATAACTACTATGGTTTGGTCTGAATGAGTAGAGAGGACAGCAGAGTACGTGAGCTGATCAATAGGCCCAGTCTGCTTCCTGGCCCGTGGCGCCAGCCTAACATCAACGCTCCAGCCTAATGTTAGCCACAGCAGCAATTTATCATCTGATGGAAATTATAGCTCAACGTGTAAATAAATACAAACCTTTTAGGAATGAAAAACAAGTATTAGTTTCCCCATTCCCATTAAATCTACCTGTGACTGTTTGTCTTTTGGAAAGCAGTCTTTTGGAATGCGGTAGGTGGGCTTCACCAACGCACCCACGCACGCACACACGCAGGCAAGCACACAACCACTCACGAACACACACACACCATTCTAAAGACTATAACCCTCTCTAGATCAGTGGCACTGCAGGAGGTACTCAGGCAGGGGTATATTCATTATGCTTATTCTGTTGCAAAATGTAGAACTGCTGACCCTTTCAGCCTATAAGTAACCTCTAGAGAAAGTTGAGAATGTATATCAAGGTGAGCAAAGGTGAGCAAACATAAGCACCAGTGCTTGATAAATAGTGCCAGTCTGGTCTCGCCAATGAGAGGTAGGATAGTAAACGTAAATAGCTAACACTTCCCCTGATCCTAACCTTGACTCTTTAACCCAACTCCTAAACTTAACCCTAACCCCCATACTAGCTAATGTTAGCGAGCTAGCCACCTAGCTAGAATTCGTAACATATAAGTTTAGCAAATTCGTAACATATTGTACATTTTGCAAATTTGTAACACATAATACGAATTGGGTGATGGGTGATGGATATCCACAAATTAATACATACCATACGAAGTGTAACTTATCATACCAAATAGAATGTATCTCAGATTTTTGTACAGTAATGCTCTGAGACCAGGTTGATAGCGCATAAACAATTGTAATGTCACACCCTGACCATAGAGATCCTTTTATTCTCTATGTTTGGTTGGTCAGGGTATGACTCGGGTGGGAAACTCTATGTTCTGTGTTTCTATGTTTTGGCTGGGTATGGTTCTCAATCAGGGACAGCTGTCTATCGTTGTCTCTGATTGGGAATCATACTTAGGCAGCCTTTTTTCCTTTTGTACGTTGTGGGTAGTTGACTTTGTTAGTGGCCTGTATAGCCCTAGTAAGCTTCACGTTCATTTTTGTGGTTTCTTGTTTTGTTGGCAACATTTATAATAAAGTAAAACGTACGCTCACAACGCTGCACCTTGGTCCGGTCATTTCCATGACGACGGCGATCGTGACATGCAAAGGGTGAATTGCATAAAGACATATTATCGGTACTGTATTTGTTTAGATTGAGTCAAGGATATATAATTCTACAAAGTCCTACTGAAAAATGTATAGCATGTTTTCGTTTCATTTACAATAAAAACATTGCAGTGTAATACATCTTATACATTATTTTTGTAGTTTCGATTAGTAATAGAGTTATAGTAAGTAATACTGTCCACTTACAGTTTATTTTGGTAAAAGTAAAAGACAATAATAATATAACCAGCCAGATGCACAGGTGAATTTATTACCCATATTCTTATGAAACAAAAGTACCAGTGCATGTACAATTGTAAAAGATGAATTGCACGAATAAATATTTGTGGAAATACAGTACATCCATGGCAAAATATAAAACCAGGCATTTGTTGATTGTATTGGACACGGTATTGTGGCCGTTTATCCGGGCCTTTATGCATGATCTCATCTTCTCTTTATCTTTCGGGTCCACAGTCACCACACCGTTTCTTGGCTTTGTGTGAGCAGGCCCTGCACCACACACCGTTTTCATGGTCCTTGTTTCGTGTGCATCTTCCCGACTTAACATCATGTGTTAAGAGCTGTGTGTGTGGGGTTCTTATGTTTCTATTATTTCTCTTTTTTTCTCTTTGCACTGTTAGTCTACACTTGTTGTTTACGACTCATGTGACAAATAACATTTGATTTGATGTGGAGTACAGTGCCACTGGTGTATTGTCGTGCACAGAAGGCAGTAGCTCCCTACTCTGTTTGTTCACTGTTCCGAGCAGGCTAGTCTTCTTTGCAATCAACTTGACACATAAAGAAAACTGTTGAATTTGTCTCTTTACCGTCTGTTGGCCCTGTTCTGTTTTTTTCTGTGGCGAGGCATCGGAGGCAGAGGCTCGAAGTCAATATCATACTCAGATGAAGACTCTTCAACAGCAACGTCAATTTCGAGCTCAGTATCTGATCCTCCATCCGATTCCAGCTCATCTAAATTCTGCAGCATTTGCAATGCTGTCACTGTGTCCATTTGTTTGGTTCGGCTTTCCATTGTGAACTATACACTTTGTATGTTGTACTCAATTTCTGATTTGACTCCCCGAGGGGAGTAAAATAATGGGACCACCCTCAACGCCCAGAATTCTTCATTCAATCATCTAAATTCAATCATCCTCTACTGTCACACCCTGATCTGTTTCACCTGTCTTTGTGCTTGTCTACACCCCCCTCCAGGTGTCACCCATCTTCCCCATTATCCCCCGTGTATTTATACCTGTGTTCCCTGTTTGTCTGTTGCCAGTTTGTTTTGTTCATCAAGCCTCCCCTTGCTCCTGCCTTTTAGTTCCTGTTTTCTTGTTTTCCAGGTTTTGACTATTCTGCCTGCCCTGACCCTGAGCCTGCCTGCCATTCTGTACTTTGTCACACCCCTCTGGATTATTAACCTCTGCCTGCCCTGACCCCGAGACTGCCTGCCATTCTTTACCGTATGGTCTCTGATCTGGATTACTGACCTCTGCCTGCCCTTGAACTGTCGTTTTGCCTGCCCCGTAGTAATAAACTTTTGTTACTTCGACACTGCCGGCATCTGGGTCTTCTCCTGAAACGTGATAGTACAAACTGGCCACGACTGTCCCAGCAGACTCGGACCAACTCTGCAACGCCGTCTCCTCCCAAGGAGCCACCATTGGAAGGCATGAGGAGTTGCTTTGTGGTCTTATGGAAGGGTTCCAGACCTTGGCCGAACGCCATGATTGAACACATTGCTGGAGCAATTACATGGGTTGTCTGTTAGGCAGCCTACCACAACCGTAACTTCCCAGCCCCCCAGTTACCCAGCTGTTTTGGGGCGGCAGGTAGTCAGTGGTTAAAGCGTTGGGCCAGTAACCCGAAAGGTCCCTGAGCTGACAAGGTCAAATCTGTCGTTCTGCCCCTGAACAAGGCAGTTCCTAAGCCATCATTGTAAATCAGAATTTGCTCTTAACTGACTTGCCTAGTTAAATAAGGTTAATTTAAAAAAAAATATAAAAAGATTATCAGCACCACCTTCCTGATTTCCAGTGAACCCCACTTCGATGGAGAGTCAGGCACCTGTCGGGCATTTCTTGCACAGAATTCCCTCATCATCGAGCTCTAAGATGTCCGAGAGGGCTCTCGCCTGGGCTACGGCAGTATGGGAACAACTGTCGGCTGTATGCATCAGTCTGGAGGAGTACACGGAGAAGGTCAAGAAAGTTTTTTGATGCTCAGTTGTTCGGGAGAGAAGCTGCCCGGAAGTTATTCCAGCTGCGGCAAGACTCCCACAGTGTGGCAGATTTCCGCACGTTGGCAGCTGAAAGGGCCTGGAACCCGGAAGTGCTGTTCAACATGTTCCTGCATGGAGTATCGGAGGAAGTAAAGGATGAGCTTGCAGCCCGGGAACTACAGACGGATCTTGACTCGCTCATCGCCTTGACCATTCGGATCGATGGACGACTACGGGAGTGAAGGAAGGAGAGGAGGTTCGATTTCACTCACCCGCCCAAGTCCTCGAAGGCTCCGTTGCCGAGAGAACCTGAAGTCTGCCAATTCACCTCTTCCCGAGCCGATGCAACTAGGCAGAGCTAGGCTGTTCCCAGCCGAACAGGCTTCACACAAAGAATTGCCTGTATTGCGGGACTACTGGTCATTTCGTGGCCACCTGTCTACGAAAAGACCAGGAGCGAGTACTCTGGTGGGCCATATAACATTGAATCTCCCCTTATTCGCACCCCTTTACATGCCATCTGGCTGTGGTGGAACCAGTCCAAATCTCTCCGGGTACTCATCGACTCTGGGGCCGATGAAAGCTTTATGGACACTACCCTGGTGTCCGAGCTGTGTATCCCCACTCAGCCCCTATCCATTCCCATGGACGTTAGTGCGCTGGAGCAGCCGGGTCACCATAATACCACCCCCATCAACCTACGTGTGTCAGGGAACCACAGCGAGACGATCCAATTCATGCTTAGGTCTCGCCCCTTTTTTTCTCCACCTCCTTCCTGAATGACGTGCCCAAAGTATACTGCCTGTAGCTCAGGCCCTGAAGCCAGGATATGCATATAATTGGTACCATTGGAAAGAAAACACTTTGAAGTTTGTAGAAAGGTTAAACTAATGTTGGAGAATATAACACAATAGATATGGTAGGAGCAAATCCAAAGAAAAAACAATCAGAATTTTCCTCTTAGAATGCAACTGCAGTGTTTCCTTGCATTCGCCAACTTCTATCACCATTTTATCCGGGGTTACAGCACCCTGGTTGCCCCACTGTCTGCACTCACCTCTCCCAAGGTTCCGTTCACTTGGTCCCCAGCTGCTGACCGGGCATTCCAGGATCTCAAACACTGTTTAACCACAGCTCCCATCTTGGTTTATCCTGACCCGTCCCGCCAGTTCGTGGTGAAGGCCTATGCTTCAGATGTCGGAGTGGAGGCTGTCCTGTCCCAGCGTTCTGCCCTGGACCTCAAGGTACATCCCTGTGTCGTCTTTTCCCATCGCCTCAATGCCACAGAGAGGAACTATGGTGAGGGGAATCGTGAACTTCTCGTGGTGAAGATGGCTTTGGATGGAGTGGAGTCACTGGATGGAGGGTGGCGGAACATCAGTTCTCCGTGATTTCTTTACCCTCACGTAATATCTCCACCCTCATGATTCAGATCATTCAAATTCAATCACCCTCTTCACCCTCCTCCTCATCATTCAGTTCATTCAAATTCAATTAAGTCACATGCACATTATCAGTTTCTATCTGGTTTCTATCACCCATTCGGTGAGGAGAGACGCATTGGCGCTTGGGTACCAACGTCTTTCGGCACATTTGTCTTGGCCCTTTAACAGATCCACAGCTGACGCAATCTCAATCGTACTCCACACTGCCTTTCCCACCTGGACAAAATGAACACCTATGTGATAATGCTGTTCATTGACTACAGCTCAGCATTCAACACCATAGTGCCCAAGAAGCTCATCACTAAGCTAAGGAACCTGGGACTTAACACCTCCCTCAGCAACTGGCGCCTGGACTTCCTGACGGGCCTCTCCCAGGGGGTAAGGGTAGGCAATGATATGTCTGCCATGCTGATTCTCAACACTGAGGCCCCTCAGGGGTGTGTACTTAATCCCCTCCTGTACTCCCTGTTCACCCACGACTGCGTGGCCAAACACAACTCCAACACCATCATTAAGTTTGCTGACGACACAACCGTGGTAGGCTTGATCACCAACAACAACGAGACAGCCTATAGGGTGGAGGTCAGAGAACTGGCAGTGTGGTGCCAGGACAACAACCTCTCCCTCAATGTGAGCAAGACAAAGGGATGATCGTGGACAACAGGAAAAGGAGGGCCGAACAGGCCCTCATTAACATCAACGGGGATGTAGTGGAGCGTGTCAAGTGTTCTTTGGTGTCCACATTACCGACAAACTATCATGGTCCAAACACACCAAGACAGTCGTGAAGAGGGCACGGCAAAACCTTTTCCCCCTCAGGAGACTGAAAATATTTGGCACGGGTTCCCAGATCCTCAAAAACTTCTACAGCTGCACCATCGAGAGCATCCTGACCGGTTACTGTCTGGTATGGCAACATCTCGGCATCTGACCGTAAGGCGCTACTGCCCAGTACCTCACTGGAGCCAAGCTTCCTGCAATCCAGGACCTATATAATAGTGGGTCGGAGGAAAGCCCATCATCTTGTCAGAGGCTCCAGTCACCCAAGTAGTAGAGTGTTTTCTCTTCTACCGCACGGCAAGAAGTACCGAAGTACCGTTTTCTCTTCTACCGCACGGCAAGAAGTACCGGAACGCCAAGTCTAGGACCTAAAGGCTCCTTCACAGCTTCTACCCCCAAGCCATAAGACTGCTGAACACCCGGACTATTTACATTGACCCCCCTCCCTCCATTTGTTTTGTACACTGCTGCTACTCACTGTTTATTATCTATTATCTATTATGCATAGTCACTTCACCCCTACCTACATGTACAAATTACCTCAACTAACCTGTACCCCCGCAAACTGACTCGGTACCGGTACCCCATGTATATAGCCTCGTTATTGTTATTTTACTGTGTTACTTTTGATTATTTTTTACTTTAGTTTATTTGGTAAATATTTTCTTAACTCTTCTTGAACTGCAATGTTGGTTAAGGGCTTGTAAAGTAAGCATTTCACAGTAAGGTCTACACTTGTTGTATTCGGCGCATGTGGCAAATAAAGTTTAATTTGATTTGAATTGTCTCAAGACCTAAAAATCCTTCTTCAACCTGTCTCCTCCCCTTCATCTACACTGCTTGACGTGGATTTAACAAGTGACATGAAAAGGGGTCGTCATGTTCACCTGGGTTCACCTGATCAGTCATGGAAAAAGCAGGTGTTCTTAATGTTTTGTACATATTATGAACGCTACCCAGAACTCACCTTGTCGAATTTCAACTTCCACTTGGGCTTGCTAGCTAAATTAAGCAGCCAACATGCTGCCTATAGTTATGCTTTTACAACAACCAAACAGTTGGATAAGCAAATTGTTTGTGAAACCACGATGCGATGTTTGACAGGATTGGATGATGCATGCAATTTCAATGTTGTTTGAGTTGCTTTTGTGAATCAGCAAATGGGCTTGAGATGATCTCACTGCAAGACATGTTGCTTGACAAGTAACTGTCAGTCAAGGTGAGATCCCCGCTCACTCAGCCTATTAGCTCCCAGCTCACTCAGCCTGTCTTTTCAGACTTCCAGATAGGTAGACATTAGAGAAAAGTACATCCTCTCAAATTATGAGCGGGACCTTTAAAACTGCTAAATGTTCTCTCTGATGCCAAGAGGGATGCCATTTGAAATGTTGTTTCCGAGGGCTGGATACGTGCTTCGTCCGACCATGCACTGCAGCAGTCATAGCAAAACTCATTGTATGTTATTTGTATCGCACTCTAAAGGTCGGAGTTGTGTTCTGAATTTGAGGGGGTACCTGATGAATTTGCTATCACAGAAGAGGTCTCCGGCACCAAAAAAGTTTGGGTACCCCTGCTCTAAATATCCTCATAGCCACACCCATACAGCACCCACTCTACCCTCTCTATCAGACCTCCCCTTCAGCGACTGGGACTGTTTTTCCACGTTGACAAGCAGAATGGATGGCTTCTATTACAATGTGCAAGAAACACATTCTCTGTGGATGAAGGTAGTAAATTATAAGAGAAAGGAGAGGTCTGGTCCGGCTAACAAGCCTGCTGGAGATCTATTCCTAATGGGGTCGAGCCACCATGTCACAGTAAATCAACCGCTATGGAATGACCACAGTCTTCATCATCATCCTCTGGGCATCAAACCGACCACAGCAGGATGCACTAAATATATCTAGGCTTAGCTAGGATGCTAATGCTACCACAGAGATCCTATTAAATGAATATATAATTATACGACTGCTATTCTGTTTATGTATGAGGATGGCTAGTTTTTCACTACCTCCAACTTCTCTTTTCTCATTTCATAGTTCTTTATTTCTGAGGCTGAGAGAAGAGAGGGAGAGCAAGAGAAAGGAGAGGATATGTGACAGCTGACGTTCTACCTGTCTGACAGGTGACAGGGTGGGCAGGGGTCAGAACCCTCTGTCAGCTGAGTCACCGTGACAGCACCTGAGTGACAGCAGGGTTCAACTATGGTCTCCTCTTTGTGTGTGTGTTTGTGTGTGTGAATGTGTTTGTGTGTTTGTGTGCAAGGACAAATGAGATGTCAGTGCTGTCTTACAGCTCATTCTGTGTTTCAGGGATCTGACAACAGGCTATGGCTGGCTCTGAAATAAATAGTCACAAACGCACACACACACACCACAGACACACACGCACGCGCACACGCACGCGCACACACACACACGCACGCACGCGCGCACGCGCACACACACACTCACACTCACACTCACACTAACACACTCACACACTCACACACACACACACACACACACACACACCCGTTATGTTCTTCTATCCTTGTGGTGACCTAGAATGTATTTCCATTCAAAATTGTATTTTCCTTAACCACTAACCCTTGACTTGACTCTAAACCTAACCCAAACCCAAACCCTAACCCTAACCCAAACCCAAACCCTAACCCTAACCCAAACCCAAACCCAAACCCTTACCCGTAACTCTAACCTTAAGCCGAACCCCGAACCCTAATTGTAACCCTAAACCTAACCCCAACCCCTAAGCTAAAAGTAGTCATCATGGGGACTAGGGGGGGGGGGGAATTTCACTTGTTTTCCTCTCCTGGTGGGGACTTTTGGGGATTTTAGGTCCCCACAAGGATAGAAGGCCCCTCCACACACACACTCATCTCATTGAAAAACAACAAGTTCCTTTATAGCTCTTTTCAACGTTCAACTGAAACATCCAGGATGTTTCAGTTTCCAGGACAACAGCTCTATGAGAGGTCAGAGTTCAGCTTGATTCCTGTAGCAATTTCATCGCCTCTCATCAGCCTTTTCCTCAATTCAGAGACATTACCACAACCATAGCAGACCACCATGTCCTTGGTAGGAAGATTGTTGGCACATAATTATACACACGCAGGCACACACACACACACAAAAAACACACACACACAAACACACACACACACAAAAACACACACACTTGGACCGAAGACAAAGAATGATATCTTTCCTCGCACCTCGTTTTCACTTCTCTCCCATGAGCTACCCGGACAGGAAATGGGAATGACTGCTTCCTGTCTGTATATGTTTCGAAGAGTGTCCTGGGGGAACCCGTTGTAACTGCACCGTTTCTCTCTCTCTCTCTCTCTCTCTCTCTCTCTCTCTCTCTCTCTCTCTCTCTCTCTCTGCCTCGCTCTCTTTTCCCTGCTTTGCTCTGCATCTCTCTGTCTCTCTTTTTCCCTCCCTCTCTCTCTCTCCCTCCCTCCCTCCCTCCCTCCCTCCCTCCCTCCCTCCCCCTCCCTCTGTCTGTCTGTTTGAGTGAGTGTGTGAGCCTTGCCGTGTCCCTGCTGTAAAACCTTCACAGAGTCAGAGCCGGGAGCAGGTTGCCTGGGAAGCATCCCTGATGCTCTGACAGTTTGATCTGAGTGACATGTGATCTGTACAACATTCACCACTAATACATCTAGCTGTCACACACACATACACACTTAAAAGAGACAGGGCCCCCAGGCTCAGCTTTACCAGAACTGTGTGTGTGCGTGTGCGTGTGTGTGTGCGTGTGCGTGTGCGTGTGCGTGTGCGTGTGTGTGTGTGTGTGTGTGTGTGTGTGTGTGTGTGTGTGTGTGTGTCAGTTAGGCACAGCTTTACCTTAACTGCGGCGGATGAAACTGTAGGCTGGAGAATTACAGCTGACAGGGAAAACGGCTGCATCAAATCTGACTGCTCGTCTGCCTCCCTTTCTAACCCCTCGTTGTCTCACTCTCTCTTTCTTGTGTTCTCTCTCTTCATGTCACACACTGTCATTCCCCACCTTCTCTCGCTCTCCTCACAGTACAAACTAATATTCATTATAAATCATGTATTATTGCTCTTGGAAATATTTTAATATTACACACAAAAAAAACATACATTGTTCATTTCCTTTTCGTGACAGTTATTTTTCTGCATTTTGAAGTTGGACTGAAAATAATGATCTAAAGAAATGTACTTTTTAGATTATTTCTGTTTTTACATTTGACCACTTAGCGCTTACCTCAGCACCAGTCCAAACATAGAAAGGTCCAATCTTCACATTTCACCACAGTGAAGTTCATTGTGTGGTCTATGGCCAACAGGAGACATATTCACAGCTAGCACCTGACAGCCATAAATGTCCACAGACCCATTCCATCATCTACACATCAACCCATAAACTTACTCAGCGTGATGCTGTATTTATGGGAAATTGCCTGGAGGAGCCATAACTCTTCATCACTCTGTGACCTTTTTGAAATCATCATAGACGTGAGCTGTCATAAAGGCTTTAGTCGTCTGTATGGTGTAATATATGTGAGGAGCTGGTTGGATGGATCTCTGTGTGTTGACTCGTATCACTCTGTCTGTCAGACACAATGTGGCAGACAGGTGGACAATTGGTCTTTGTGTCAATGGAACGCATCAACGTCAAAATGCACAAACACACACTTTCACAATGCACATACACACAACCCCATAAATCTTAACGCTGGCGGTAAGCGCAGTAGGTCCGGCGGGTGTCTCAGAAATATTTAGGCTATTTTGACTGTGGGAATTGTGAGCACAATATCTGGGTGTTGGCGCGAAAGGGCTGGGATTTTATGAATAATTTGAGGACGTGACGAGGGCTTGGCCACTCACTGGCCAATCAACTCGTTTCATGGCTTAATACTGCTGTTGTCTCAAGTTCTGTAGGTTATTGACGGTCCTTGCTTTGTCTTCAACTCCAATTCGGCTGGTGGCACGTAATATTCTCTTCCTAGTCCATTGTGGATTGATAAAGTTGATTCAATTGCATAGGCTACAGTAACAAGTAATTTACCAACAGTAAAAAAAATAATAACGTTTTTTTTTCATCCATCCATTCTCAATACGTTTGGACCCTGTTGACAGTCAACCTTGTTGTAATTTTCTTTAACGAGTATAGGTCTTCACGCATCGCACTTCTCCTCAAATAAAAAACACCAGGCTCTCATAGATTGTATTGTATGTGTGAGGCACATTCTCAATAAGCAAAATATAGCCTAGGCCTACAGTTGATCTAGTGTTATAAGACTGAATCATTTGAATATGTTTGGAGGAATGCTTCTTTGGTAACCGGGGATACGAGCTGAATGCAGTAGCCTATGCACTGCATGTAGGCCCATGTGAATTGTGAACAATGCAAAAGCATGATGGCAAAAGCCTCATGAGTAGACCATTTAGAAACCTTTTTGAATGGGCTATTGGCTAATGCATAGCCAGGACAGCAGACGCATTGCAGGACAGCAGACGCATTGCAGGACAGCAGATGCATTGCTGGTCATTATATTAGGGGACACAAAAAGCACATACAGTATCTCACCCAATGTGTTACTGATCTGCTATTTCTTTTAGACCTTATAACTGGAACCTCCATCAGAAGCTAGCCATCAGAAGTTAGCCAGCTAATTAGCTACTAGCTATTTAGTCATTGTTAGCCACTGCTAGTGGTCTTTACCTTTAGCTCACACACTAGCCGCTTTAGCCCGGGTAATACCTGCCAGTCTGCCAGCCCGATATCAGCCCTGAGCATATAGGAATGCTTTTTTCCACTACATCACCGGATTCCTGCCGCAAGCTCTGGACCATTACACCAGTTCATCGCAGCTAGCTAGCTGCTACAGAGTGCCTATTGTGGGTAATGCCCTTGTCCAGAAGCAAGCACCAGTTAGCCTCAAGCTAGCCTCGAGCTAGGCCCATCTCCCAGCTAGCAAACAAAGTACAACAAATACAATACCTCTCTTGTCAATTGGCCTGGACCCTTTTTCGACACGGAGCCTCGCCGATCCATCACGACTGGTCTGCTGGTGTGCTGATGTAATACGGCCGATGTATTCTCAACCGGCCTCTGTGTCGTGGACGTCGGTGAAGACCCATCTGCTAGCTCCGGCCTGCTGGCTTTCCTACGCTCGCCTAGCGTAGTAACGAATACCGAACGGCTCCCTGTTTCATCTATTCCTGCTCATTGGACCATATGATCACTCGGCTACACAGCTGATGCCTGCTGGGACTGTTCATTAACACGGTACTTCATTTTGTTTATCTGTCGGCCCAAGCCTCGAACTCAGGCCCTGTGTGTAGCTAACTGACCCTCTCTGCCAATTCATCGCCATTTACCAGTTGTTGTTGTCTTTTACGCTCCAAGATGGCGTAGCAGTAAGACGTCCTGTCGTGTCGTGTCCCTTGTATATATAGTTTTTTTTTCCGTTTTTACATATTTTTCTTCGCATATCTTTTAAAACATTTTACTAAACCTCAGCTTCTAAATACTCTCCTGCAACCCGCCTCACCCAATGTAGCTATTTTTCCTAAAGTATTTATAATTACTTCGGACCCGGAACCCCTCAACTGAAGCTAGCCAGCTAACTACCAGCTATGCTAGCGGTCTTCAGCTAACCGGTCATCAGCTAACATTTAGCTCGGAAAGCTCTCGCCAGTTCGAACAACGCGACTCTAACCAGAGCATAACGGACCTATTTATTTTTTTATCCCCGGATTCCCACCGCAAACGGAACATTTTTCAGCTGGATCTTCACAACTAGCTATCGAGCTAAACCGCAACCCCGGATGATTACTCCTGGCTAGCGTTTCCACCCACTTAGCTTGAAGCTAGCCCGGCCAGAGCCCCTGTGCTACCACCGTAGCATACTCCTGGGCTACAATATCTGGACCCACGACCGGTCTATCGATGTCACCGCATGAAGAGGAATAAACAGACTCACCCCATCGCGACGTCCCCCAAAGGCTAACTCTCTAGCCCTTGCTATCTCCTTGCTTGCTAATTCGGCCTGCTAACTGCTAGCTTGTTTAGCCCCGGTCCGCTAACTGCTACCTTGTTTAGCCCCGGCCTACTAACTGTTAGCTTGTTAGCACAGGCCTGCTAACCGTCTGAATCGCCGCGTCCCAAACACTCACTGGACCCATATTTACTTTCTATCTCTTTTCGATTTTTAATATGTCTATACCTTCCGGTAACCTGCCTCACCCAATGTGATACGGAATCGCTATTATTTTTAATTTTTAGAACACACTCAAGAACCTCCAGAAGCTAACCAGCTAACTAGCTACAAGCTATTTAGTTATTGTTAGTTATTTAAAAACCTGGATAACAATCGCCAGTCCAGCTTCCCTGCTCCAATCCACCGATGCCCTCTGGACACTGATCACTTGGCTACATAGCTGATGCACGCTGGACTGTCCATTAATCACGGTACTCCATTCTGCTTGTTTATGTTTTATCTGTCGGCCCCGTTGCCTAGTCAACGCCATTTTACCTGCTGTTGTTGTGCTAGCTGATTAGCTGTTGTTGTCTCACCTACTGTTTTTAGCTCGCTCTCCCAATTCAACACCTGTGATTACTGTATGCCTCGCTGTATGTCTCTCTCAAATGTCAATATGCCTTTTATACTGTTGTTCAGGTTAGTTATCATTGTTTTAGTTCACAATGGAGCCCCTAGTTCCACTCTTCATACCCCTGATACCTCCTTTGTCCCTCCTCCCACACATGCGGTGACCTCACCCATTACAACCAGCATGTCCAGAGATACAACCTCAGTGCCTGGGCTTACCTCCGCTGTACCCGCACCCCACCATACCCCTGTCTGCGCATTATGCCCTGAATATATTCTACCATACCCAGAAACCTGCTCCTCTTATTCTCTGTCCCCAACGCTCTAGGCGACCAGTTTTGATAGCCTTTAGCCGCACCCTCATACTACTCCTTCTCTGTTCCGCGGGTGATGTGGAGGTAAACCCAGGTCCTGCATGTCCCCAGGCACCCTCATTTGTTGACTTCTGTGATCGAAAAAGCCTTGGTTTCATGCATGTCAACATTAGAAGCCTCCTCCCTAAATTTGTTTTACTTACTGCTTTAGCACACTCTGCTAACCCTGATGTCCTTGCCGTGTCTGAATCCTGGCTCAGGAAGGCCAACAAAAATTCTGAAATTTCCATCCCCAATTACAACATTTTCCATCAGGGTTGAACTGCTAAAGGGGGCGGAGTTGCAATCTACTGTACAGATAGCCTGCGGAGTGCTGTCATAATATCCAGGTCTATGCCCAAACAGTTCGAGCTTCTACTTTTAAAAATCCATCTCGCCAGAAATAAGTCCCTCACTGTTGGTGCTTCTTATATACCCCACTCAGCTCCCAGCTGTGCACTGGACACCATATGTGAATTGATTGACCCCCATCTATCGTCAGAGTTTGTACTGTCAGGTGACCTAAACTGGGATATGCTTAACACCCCGGCCGTCCTACAATCTAAGCTACATGCCCTATATCTCACACAAATTATCAAGGAACCGACCAGGTACAACCCCAAATCCATAAAAATGGGCACCCTCATAGATATCATTCTGACCAACTTGCCCTCTAAATACACCTCTGCTGTTTTCAACCAGGATCTCAGCGATTACTGCCTCATTGGCTGCATCCGTTATGGGTCCGCGAGTCAATACCATACAACACTCCTTCCGTGGCCTCAAACACTTCTTAAAACACTAAAACCAAATGCATGCCTTTCAACCGATCGACCTGGCCCGGGTATCCTGGAAAGATCACCACCCAGTGGGATGGTTGTTCTTTAAATGTTTTCCTCACATCTTAAATAAGCATGCTCCTTGTCAAAAATGGAACTAGAACAGATAAAGCTCTTGGTTAACTCCAGACTTGACTGACCTACCAGCAAAAATCATCCTGTCGTAAATGCAAATCAATAGTCCCTGGCTATTCTTTTCAGGGAAGAAACCTATACACAGTTAGTTAAGAAAGCAAAGGCTTACCCTTTTAAACAGAAATTTGCATCCTGCAGCACTAATTCCAAAAAGCTTTGGGACAATGTAAAGTCCAAGAATAAGAGCTTCCAACCCAGCTGTCCAGCAAACTGGAAACAGTTTACACAGTGCCATCCACAATTGTCAATAGGCATTTCTTATACCACCCACCACTGCGACCTGGTGCTCTAACTCTGGCCAACAGCTCTACATATTCGCAGCCAGACTCACTGGCTCCAGGTCATCTACAAGTCCATGCTAGGTAAAGCTCCGCCTTATCTGCAAATTCACTGGTCAAAACAGCTGGCAACACCCATCCGTAGCACGCGCTCCAGCAGGTGTATCTCACTGATCATCCCCAAAGCCAACACCTCTTTGGCCACCTTTCCTTACTCTGCTGCCTGCTGGAACAATGGCTGAAGTTGCAGACTTTATCTCCCTTTAAACATCTGCTATCTGAGCAGCTAACCGATCGCTGCAGCTGTACATAGTCCATCTGTAAATAGCCCATTTTCACCTACCAATCCCCATACTGTTTTTATTTATTTGTTTTTCTGCTCTTTTGCACACCAATATCTCTACTTGCACATGACCATCTGATCATTTATCACTCCAGTGTTAATCTGCTAAATTGTAATTATTCACCACTCCTCATGCCTTTTATTTCCTTAATGTATATTTGCCCACTTTTTTAACCTACTGTGTTATTGACTTGTTCATTGTTTATCCCATGTGTAACTCTGTGTTTTGTTCACACTGGATCTTGGCCAGGTCGCACACTTGTTCTCAACTTACCTGGTTAAATAAAGGTAAAATAAAATAAAAAAATAAAAATTAGCTGTTACCCGTTGTTGTCTCACCAGTTGTTGTCTTAGCTCTCCCATTCAACACCTGTGATTGCTTTATGCATTTTCTACTTCCATTAAAGAAATTGTTTACAGAACAAAACAATGTTTTACACTACAAAAACCCCTAGTTCCGTGAAGCTCAAAGGCTATTGTGCCCCCCAACATGCAGACTTCCCACAAAGAAAAGAGGCGCCTCCAGAGATGCAACCTCTCTATTGTTCCCAATCAGATGCCTAAAGACAGCTGTCCACTGATTGAGAACCATACCCTTGTCTGTACATTAAACACCTGAATCATAGAAAACAAAACATAGAAATCTGCCTGACCAAACCAAATCATTCTCTGTTCCCAACGCACTACCCCCGCAGATGACCAGATCTTATAGCCTTTAGCCATACCCTCATCATAATCCTCCTCTGTTCCTCTGGTGATGTAGAGGGCCCTGTGTGTCCCCGGGCACTCTCATTTGATCCATCCGTAACCATAAAAGCCTTGGGATCAGGCATGTTAACAGAAGACCCTGCCCACCTCTGGCTCACCCCCTGATGTCCTAGCCTCTGAATCCTGGCTTAGGAAGGCTCAGACAAAAACCGTCGCTGGAGGCATCCCCAATTGGAACATTTTCCATCAGGGTTGAACTGCTAAAGGGGCTGGAGTTGCAATCTACTGGATAGCCTGGACTGGAGGCTGTCATAATATCCAGGTCTCATGCCATGACAGTGGAGCCTCTACTTTTAAAAATCCATCTCGCTGAAATAAGTCCCTCACTGTTGGTGCTTCTTATATCATCACTGGAGCTCCCAGCTGTGCACTGGACACCATCACTGGAAGCTTGACCCCCATCTATCATCACTGGAGTTTGTCTTGTCATGGATCAAACTGGAATGCTTAACACCCCATGGATCCTACAATCTGGAAGCTTCATGCCATGGATCTCACACAAATTATCAAGGAACCGTGCCATGGATCAAATCACTGGAAATGGGCACCGCCATAGATATCATTCTGGAGGCTTTGTGCCCTGGATCATCACTCTGAGGTTTTCAACCAGGATCTCACTGGAGGCTTCTTGCCATGGCTCATCACTGGAAGTCAAACGCCATGGATCATCACTGGAAACTTTGTGCCATGGATCATCACTGGAGGCTTTGTGCCATGGATCATCACTGGAAAGATACCCGTGCCATGGATCATCACTGGTTGTTCTTTAAAAGTGTTTTCCATGGATCATCACTGGCAGGCTTCTTTCAAAAATTATCACTGGAGGCTTCGTGCCATGGATCATCATTTGAGGACTTTGACCATGGAAAACATCCTGGAGGCTTACTGCCATGGATCATCACTGGAAGGAGGAGACGTGGGCAGTCTGGTAACTGCCACAGGGTTCACCAGGCTGGGGAGAATATGCAAGAGGATTAGTTCTGAGCGCAGGCACAAGACTCACCAGGCTGGAGAGACATAAAGGAGGCCCTGTCCTAGGCAGAGGTCCATGAGAATAAGACACTGGGCCGTGGAGGCCTGAGCTAAGAGCCTGCACTACCCATCCTGGCTGTATGGTAACTTTGGCATTTCTCTACGGCTGGCGCAGGCACAGGATGCACTGGGCTGTGCAGAGCACTGGACACACAGTGCGCAGAGCCGGCGCAGGATATCCTGGGCCGTAAATCCAGACAGCTGGAGGTCTGGAGAGCTGGGCTGGCACCATCCTTCCTGGCTGGATGCTCACCTTACCCGGCAGATGCCCCAGCTGGGATGTTTACTGCGCATCCCCAAAGCTAACACCTAATGGAGACCTTTCCTTGCGCTCCACCAATGGCATTGCAAAAATCACGGTTGGACCACTTATTTCTCCCTCACACGGTAAGCACAGGGAGTTGGCTCAGGTCTCCAACCTGAAATCTCAATCCAGCCAACCCAACCTGTGTCCTCATCCCACATTTTTTTTCTGGGGGCTGCACTCTCAGGCTTTCCTTGCCAGCCGTGTTCCCTCATAATGCTCCTCCAGCTTTAGCTGGTTCCAGTTCCTCCCACTAACGGCCTATTTATTTCCCCACCTCCTTACTTCATTTGCCTCTTCCATCCAGATTTTTCTATGTGTTTTTTATTGTGTTATTGACTGCTGCTTTGTTTATCCACACTGCTTGGTGTTTTTGGAAGATTTGCTTTATTGTCACGGCTGTTGAAAGGAGAGGACCAAGGTGCAGCGTGGTGAGCGTACATTTTCTTTTATTAAAGAAATGACACCGAACAAAACAATAAACACTACAAAAACAGACCGTGAAGCTCAAAGACTATGTACCCTAAACAAAGTCAACTTCCCACAAAGAAAAGAGGGGAAAAGGGCTACCTAAGTATGGTTCCCAATCAGAGACAACAAAAGACAGCTGTCCCTGATTGAGAACCATACCCGGCCAAAACATACAAACACCAAATCATAGAAAACAAAACATAGAATTCCCACCCCAAATCACACCGTGACCAAACCAAATAGAGACATTAAAAGGCTCTCTACGGTCAGGGCGTGACATTTATCTTGGCCAGGTCACAGTTGTAAATGAGAACTTGTTCTCAACTGGCCTACCTGGTTAAATAAAGGTGAAATAAAAAATAAAATAAAACATATTATTCCATGTGCATATGGGCAATGTGCATCACTACTGGATAGGATGTGCTTCCATGGTCAAAATCCATACCATAACCAACCATGTTACCGCTAAAACCAGCTTTTGGGTGGTCTTAAATATCCCCACCAGTGCTGCCTGAAATTGGCACTTTTTTAAGGACACAAGATATTGCAACCCCTCACACCTCAGCGCAAGTGAGCTCATTTACTGTATGACAGGTGAATGACCAAACCTGGTGCTAGAGTTTGACAATAGAGCCCAAAGAGGGATTCCAAAAACAGATGGAGTTGCTTATCACCAAGTATCATATGTATGTGAAACATACTATGGACGTTTGTCATGTACATTTGTCACACATCTCACCATCTAAGTCAAATCGTAACTTCAAACCAATTCTTGTCAAGCCGAGGATAATTGCGTAATCTCAAGATAACAGATCTTTCCCCTAATGAGAGTGTTGATGAGAGTGATAATGAATGAATGAATGAATGAATGTGAATGTGAAGGTGAATGAATGCATGAAAGATGAACTGAGATGATGAAAGAGGATTGGGGGAGAATAAACAGGTTTAAGAGTCTAACCCTGTCTTTTACCTCTCTTTAACCTGTTCTTCACCCCTCGTTAGCTTCCAGCGTTCCTCTCCCTGACCTGCGAACCCTGGCTGAACTCTCATCATGCCCAGGGGTTAAGATTCACTTCACGCCCGGCGGCCTGGGTCTAGACCAACAAACACTCCCTCTACCCGGCTCTGACCCCAGCAGTGTGTGTGTGTGTGAGTGTATGTGTTGACAGCCCTGACCCTTGGCCATCACATCCTCAACTCCCCAGCACCCTGCTGGGGGAGATAAAATATACACGGTCAAAACTCTCACACACACTAGGATCTCATTTACCACTTCATATTCAGTTAGGTGAGAGAAATAGATGTGTGTGTGTGTGTGTGTGTGTGTGTGTGTGTGTGTGTGTGTGTGTGTGTGTGTCATATCTCCTCTCTGAGTGACTGAACAGTGACCCTTTGACTACCAGCCTGACTGGCTGAAGGCTCCCACTGTCCCCTCCAGCTAATTTATGGGCTTCCCTCAGCCCCACGGGCCCCCAACCCTTATCCCTCAGCCCCCACACTGCCACACTGTCACAATGTTAGGTCAGGCCTACCTCCTGCACTGGGAATGCAGCACACACACCCACACACACACACACACGCACACACGTACGCACACAACACACAATACCCGTTCTCCTTTCAGCCAGGTCACCCGTGATACAAGTCAATATTCGACGTCCATCCATGTCTGAGGACATTGGGAGATTATGTGGAAACCGGCCACTAGGGGCAACAGCGAGCACTGTTACCTTCAAGTAGCATCTGCCTCTGATTACAAAAGTTGCAAGTTTGAATCCAGCGATGGAAAGTTGTTTTTGAGATTTTTATTTGAGCCTATCCCAAACCTTAACCCTTACCGTAACCATTTGGAGTTAATGCCTAACCTTAAGATTTAGGAATTAATGTCTAAACTTAACCATAAACACTTCAACATTTGAAGTTTGAGAAACATGGTTGAACGTCTAATTCTGACATGAGACTGTGAGAGCTAGTTGTCTCCTTTAGCATTCAGTACTATATACATTCACATTGAGGGACATTAATGAATATGTTTAAACCTGTGTTCTGTGCATCACTGCTCCAATGCCACCCAAATCCCAGATCCCCAGCAGCACAAGCTCAGAGCGGCCACATTCCATCAAGAAAACATCCACCCACTCCACACACCACCGCCTCGCTCCCAAACAGGATTAACCCTTCCTCTGCCAAACTGCTGCCACATCCCATTTCTCTGTTGGGCATTGATGGACCTAATGTGGGAATCCATAACCATACTGGTGCTCCACACTGCACACACACCTCAATACACTTTACAGTAAAATAGACATACTTTATTTAAAAATATATTTTTTTTATGTGTAAAGATGGGATGTGAGACGCATGTGTGTTCATATCACAGTGTGGTGGTTTGTACACTGAAAAAAATAAATGTTCTTCCTAAGGTTCCTTGGAGAATTCTTGCCCGATAAAGAGCCTTTGAGTTAAGTGCGGGATTCTTGATGTGCCATCTACAGATCGTCAGAATTCTAAAAGGTTATTGAAATCTATTGAAGCCTGCAGATGTGTCCATTTCATAGAACGCAGCAAATTGGCCAGTGTTAACTAGTGTTGTTTTTTTCAGTGTAACATTTCTAGTGTTGATTCAGGAGTGCATTTGAAAAGTATTCAGACCCCTTTACCTTTTTCTCTCGTTAATCTACACACCCCATAATTTATTTAACAAGGCAAGTCAGTTAAGAACAAATTCTTATTTTCAATGACAGCCTGTTCAGGGGCAGAACGACAGATTTGTACCTTGTCAGCTCAGGGTTTTGAACTTGCAACCTTCCGGTTGCTAGTCCAACACTCTAACCACTAGGCTACCCTGCCGCCCCAGAAGGTCAACCATCTCCAGCACTCCACCAATAATGCCAAAGCAAAAAAAGTATTTTAGACATTCTTGGAAATGTATTAAAAAAATAGAAAACTGAAATATCACATTTACCTAAGTATTCAGACCCTTTACTCATTACTTTGACAGCGATTACAGCCTTGAGTCTTCTTGGGTATGACGCTACAAGTTTGGCACCCCTGTATTTGGGGAGTTGCTCCCATTCTTCTCTGCAGATCCTCTCAAGCTCTGTCAGGTTGGATGTGGAGTGTTGCTGCACAGCTATTTTCAGGTCTCTCTAGAGATGTTCGATTGGGTTCAAGTCCGGGATCTGGCTGGGCCACTCAAGGACATTCAGAGACTTGTCCCAAAGCCACTCTTGCCTTGTCTTGGCTGTGTGCTTAGGGTCATTGTCCTGTTGGAAGGTGAACCTTTGCCCCAGTATGAGGTCCTGGGTGCTCTGGAGCAGGTTTCATCAAGGATCTCTCTGTACTTTGCTCCATTCATCTTTCCCCCGATCCTGATTAGTCTCCCAGTCCCTGCCGCTGAAAATCATCCCCACAGAATTCACCTGAGGGATGGTATTGGCCAGGTGATGAACGTTGCCTGGTTTCCTCCAAACGAGACACTTGGCATGTAGGTCAAAGAATTCAAGCTTGGTTTCATCGTACCAGAGAATCTTTTTTTATCATGGTCTGAGAGTCCTTTAAGTGACTTTTGGCAAACTCCAAGCGAGCTGTCATGTGCTTCTTACCGAAGAGTGGCTTCCGTCTGGTCACTCTACCATAAATGCCTGATTGGTGGAGTGCTGGAGATGGTTGACCTTCTGGAAGGTTCTCCCATAGAGGAACTCTGGAGCTCTGTCAGAGTCATTTCTGGTTTGGGATTTTTAAATGTTTTGTTTAAATTCACCCCCTTTTCGTGGTATCCAATTGTTAGTAGTTACTATCTTGTCTCATCGCTACAACTCCTGTACGGGCTCAGGAGAGACGAAGGTCGAACGCCATGCGTTCTCTGAAACACAACCCAACCAAGCCACACTGCTTCTTAACACAGCGCGCATCCAACCCAATGTGTCGGAGGAAATACCGTGCACTGTGCCCGGCCCGCCACAGGAGCCGGTGGTGCACGATGAGACAAGGATATCCCTACCGGCCAAACCCTCCCTAACCCAGACGACGCTAGGCAAATTGTGTGTTCCCCCACAGGCCTCCCGGTTGCGGCCGGTTGCGACAGAGCCTGGGCGCGAACCCAGAGTCTCTGGTGGCACAGCTAGCGCTGCGATGCAGTGCCCTAAGCCACTGCGCCACCCGGGAGGCCCAGGTTTCGAATTTATATATGGTTCTTCAAAGAACTTCTTAATTTCAAAAGGGTGGCAAGTAGACTTATGGTTAACAGCATTGAGACACTAACTGAACGGTTGCTGGTTTGAAAAAGGTGCCCTTTAGCAAGCACCTCTCTGATTCAAAGGGGTTAAGTCAGGAAGGAGATGTTGTTTGAATGCATTCAGTTGTGCATTTGACCAGTTATGGGACATTTATTTAAGAGTGTATGTAATAGGCTGATTGTAGTTCTCTGTGTGTGGTTGTGTGAACTCTTCACCCCAGCTGCCCCCAGAGGACATGCTGTTTGGTTGCTCTGCCCATTGATTGACATGCAGATCAAAGAGAGTTGGTTTGTTCCCCCAACTTGGGTGCCTTTTGAGAACTGTCACTTGATCAATTTAAAAAATAAAATTCACCTAATTTGAACATAATGTCATAAAAAGCACAAATTCAACTTGATAAAAAATAGTTTCCCATCTCAAGAGGTTAAATTTAAAAAAGTAAGTGCCTATTAAGTGCCAAATAAAGTAACAGGTTTGACCGTAACAGGGTTGTCAAATCAGACATAAATCCTCTTGTTGTGTGCAACAGGGAGTGGCAATTGAATGCAAGCTTCACAAATGTTTAATTGTTTAAACATTTCTAGCCTGTCTATCTATATGTAACAGGGTTGTTATGCTGGACCCACTCAATTTTCAACCACAAAACACCAGAAAATGGCCAAAAAGAGTACAACCAGCTCACCTGATTTCAAACTATGATTTGACTATTAGATTTTACATTAATTAAGTTTCACCATATTAAAGATGCCCTCTCTAAACATTTGGGTCATTTCAGCCAGTAGTTTTGAAAGTAGTGCTTACGAACAAAAACGGGTCCCCGTTGTTTGTGTACTACGTCATCCAATTGTGTACTACGTCATCCAATTGTGTACTACGTCATCCATTACGTGTGATATGTTGTCGAATTTTTCACATTTGGGTGACATCATACGCATTTAGAAATTTTGTGATGTGTTACGAGTTTGTTGTGCTTAAGATCCTGGAGTTCCTCTTTTTAAAACGAGAGTTCAGTTAATGTAACAGGGTTGTCCTTGAAAAGAGGGACAGATAGAAATTAATCACTAATCACATGAAATAAATAACCATCTTCAGAAATTACGTTGTCAAAACAACAAAATAACTCGGGCTTTACAATGATGTTGAAAACTGAGCCATTGTGGGGTTAACTAGGTTCAGAACTTCCTAGAAGTCACAGAGGTTGAACAGAGGTACATGTCAAAAGGCAGAATTTTGACAATTTAGCAAGTCTTCATTGATATATAAAACATCTGAGTTATTGAGTTCTCCATGTGGTCTATATTACAGGGAACTTAATTTAATAAAACAGGCTTTTAAATGTCAATATTGGTCCACAATTTCTACTTAAAAACATCAAAGTGATACAAAAGGCACTCTTTTCATGGAACGGCCCAGATATTATTGTTGCAAATACTACCTAGGCTAACCCACCCTGGGGCAGAGGCTTTAGCACACACACACATGCACGCACGCACGCACATACACACGCACACACGCACGCACGCACGCACGCACGCACGCACGCACGCACGCACACACACACACACACACACACACACACACACACACACCGACAGAGATGTTTTTCTCCTTGTTTTCCCCTCTGTGGATCTCCTATTTATGGGTTATCATGTTAAATACCAAGGCAGGAGAAACGAAGAGAGGGGGAGAAGATGAGGGGATGAAATAGATTTGAGGAGCTTTGATAAGAGAGACGTGCAATGAAACAGGCCTTCAAAGCACAAAACAATTTCCCCCCGTGTTTCATCTCTCTCTCTCTCTCTCTCTCTCTCTCTGAAAGATTTGTACAACACACTCGACACAGATAAGCTCATCATCATACGTTGGAGCTCTGGATGTAATCTGTTATTAAATTATACTATACTATACTATACTATACTATACTATACTATACTATACTATACTATACTATACTGTACTTCACTACACCATACTCTACTATACTATAATATGATATACTATACTCTACGATACTACACTACACACTGCTATACTATACTCCACCATGCTACACTATACTATACTGTACTATACTATGCTATACTCATCTATACCTTGCTATACTATCATGTGCTATACTTCGCTATGCTATACCATACCCCCCTATACCATGCTATTCCATACTATACTATACTATACTATACTATACTATACTATACTATACTATACTATACTATACTATACTATACTATACCATGCTATTCTATACTATTGTCATGACGTTGGCCTGGGGGTAGGTTTATGACAGTCATAAATACCTCTTCCCCCCTTTTTCCTCTTACTAACCTACTGAGGTTACATTTGCAAAACCCTTGGTTAACAGAGAGATTCTGGGAACATCAGTAGGTGGGAGGAAATGAACTATATTCTGGTAATCCGAACAATTGAACATATGCGGTGGTACTTAATGAATATGATGTCAGTTCGGTTGTCATCTGAGACATTCTCATCGATGATAAGATGACATAAACTCTACAGTGGAAAGTCTACACATCAGAGTTATCGGATTCACATGGAATTGTTGTTCAATTTAAACATTTGAATATGAAATTATTTGTGAGGAGATGAAATGTAATTTTTAGCTTCTAAATGTGAGATGTGGGTTTTCATAAGATAGCGTTGCTCACACAATGGCCCGCCCATGTGAAGAGACAGAGGTCGTAAACTATGAAACACACCCCTTTTCTCTCTTCCTATATAAGCCCTTGACGACAACAAAACTTCCTGTTCCGATGATGTGAGGACGACGCTCCTATGTCAGAATGGTTCAGATAATAACGACAGAACGAAGCCAAAATCAGCGTGAGCTTTGTTTGAGAATGGTATGAACTTTGAACTCTTATTCACTACAGAAGTGATACTTCCTAGCCGTTGAGTTAGCAACAGCTGCTGCAAACGAGGGTTAGTAAGGAACAGACAGAGTATCCCGTCTATCACACAACGACGTTACTACAACTTATCCAATTGACCTCCAGAGACATTCTTCAAAGGACAGAGGACTCGGTTTGGCAACATGGTCTTCCATCTACCACCAACCTACTGAAGCGCAGCTCAGAGTAAATATTTATTGCATTTTCCTTTTCCAAATGGGCGGTAAATTAGAATGTCTAAGATACTGTATTTACAATAGCACAGCTTCTCCCTGTGTCCCTCAGTCTTCCCGCTCCTTCACTAAAACCCAGCCCTTTTCCTTTGTGTAACAAGCTGTCATATCTGTTCCGCCCGCTAGGGACGTTTTCCTTTATGACGCAATTTGTAATCAAGTTATGATTAATTGTGTATATGTGTAATTCTGTGTGATTAGTTAGGTATTGTTACGGCTTTCTTCCGTCGAAGGAGAGTCGGACCAAAATGCAGCGTGGTTAGTTCGATACATCTTTAATGACGAATAAAACACAAACAATACAAAAACAAAAAAACGGAACGTGAAAACCGATACAGCCTATCTGGTGAATAACTAACACAGAGACAGGAACAATCACCCACGAAACACTCAAAGAATATGGCTGCCTAAATATGGTTCCCAATCAGAGACAACAAAAATCACCTGCCTCTGATTAAGAACCGCCTCAGGCAACCATAGACTTTCCTAGACAACCCTACTCAGCCACAATCCCAATACCTACTAAAACCCCAATACAAAAACACACCACAAAATAAACCCATGTCACACCCTGGCCTGACCAAATGAAGAAAGAAAACACAAAATACTAAGACCAAGGCGTGACAGGTATTTAGTAAATAAATAATTAAACCCAATTTTGTATTGCTGATTCAACTTGTTAGCCAGGGTTCGTGCAGATAAAATAATTTACAACTTTCAGATGAGACTGAATTAAGATGACAATTGATATTGACTGCTATTGATGTAAAATATTACTAGGTCTTTAAGAGTTTATTCGGAAGATAACAGCTCTATAAATATTATTTTGTGGTGCCCGACTCTCTAGTTAATTACATTTACATGATTAGCTCAATCAGGTGATATTAATTACGGAGAAATGATTTTATAGAATAGCTGTCTGTCTGTCTGTCTCTCTGTCTCTCTCTGTCTCTCTCTGTCTCTCTCTGTCTCTCACTCTCTCAATTCAATTCAATTCAAGGGGCTTTATTGGCATGGGAAACGTGTTAACATTGCCAAAACAAGTGAGGTAGATAATATACAAAAGTGAAATAAACAACAGTAAACAGTAAACATTACACATATAGAAGTTTCAAAACAATAAAGACATTACAAATGTCATATTATACATATATATATATATACAGTGTTGTAACAATGTACAAATGGTTAAAGTACACAAGGGAAATAAATAAGCATAAATATGGGTTGTATTTACAATGGTGTTTGTTCTTCACTGGTTGCCCTTTTCTTGTGGCAACAGGTCACAAATTCCACAAATCTGTGGAATTTCACCCAGTAGATATGGGAGTTTATCAAAATTGGATTTGTTTTCAAATTCTTTGTGGATCTGTGTAATCTGAGGGAAATACAGTGGGACAAAAAAAGTATTTAGTCAGCCACCAATTGTGCAAGTTCTCCAACTTAAAAAGATGAGAGGGGCCTGTAATTTTCATCATAGGTACACTTCAACTATGACAGACAAAATGAGAAAAAAAAATCCTGAAAATCACAATGTTGTTTTTAATGAATTTATTTGCAAATTATGGTGGAAAATAAGTATTTGGTCAATAACAAAAGTTTATCTCAATACTTTGTTATATACCCTTTGTTGGCAATGACAGAGGTCAAACATTTTCTGTAAGTCTTCACAAGGTTTTCACACATTGTTGCTGGTATTTTGGCCCATTCCTCCATGCAGATCTCCTCTAGAGCAGTGATGTTTTGGGGCTGTTGCTGGGCAACACAGACTTTCAACTCCCTCCAAAGATTTTCTATGGGGTTGGAGATCTGGAGACTGGCTAGGCCACTCCAGGACCTTGAAATGCTTCTTACAAAGCCACTCCTTCATTGCCCGGGCGGTGTGTTTGGGATCATTGTCATGCTGAAAGACCCATCCACGTTTAATATTCATCTTGCTGATGGAAGGAGGTTTTCACTCAAAATCTCACGATACATGGCCCCATTCATTCTTTCCTTTACACGGATCAGTCATCCTGGTCCCTTGGCAGAAAAACAGCCCCAAAGCATGATGTTTCCACCCCCATGCTTCACAGTAGGTATGGTGTTCTTTGAATGAAACTCAGCATTCTTTGTCCTCCAAACACAACAAGTTGAGTTTTTACCAAAAAGTTATATTTCGGTTTCATCTGACCATATGACATTCTCCCAATCTTCTTCTGGATCATTCAAATGCTCTCTAGCAAACTTCAGATGGGCCTGGACATGTACTGGCTTAAGCAGGGGGACACGACTGGCACTGCAGGATTTGAGTCCCTGGCGGCGTAGTGTGTTACTGAAGGTAGGCTTTGTTACTTTGGTCCCAGCTCTCTGCAGGTCATACACTAGGTCCCCCCCGTGTGGTTCTGGGATTTTTGCTCACCGTTCTTGTGATCATTTTGACCCCATGGGGTGAGATCTTGCGTGGAGCCCCAGATCGAGGGAGATTATCAGTGGTCTTGTATTTCTTCAATTTCCTAATAATTGCTCCCACAGTTGATTTCCTCAAACCAAGCTGCTTACCTATTGCAGATTCAGTCTTCCCAGCCTGGTGCAGGTCTACAATTTTGTTTCTGGTGTCCTTTGACAGCTCTTTGGTCTTGGCCATAGTGGAGTTTGGAGTGTGACTGTTTGAGGTTGTGGACAGGTGTCTTTTATACTGATAACAAGTTCAAACAGGTGCCATTAATACAGGTAACGAGTGGAGGACAGAGGAGCCTCTTAAAGAAGAAGTTACAGGTCTGTGAGAGCCAGAAATCTTGCTTGTTTGTAGGCGACCAAATACTTATTTTCCACCATAATTTGCAAATAAATTCATTAAAAATCCTACAATGTGATTTTGTCTGTCATAGTTGAAGTATACCTATGATGAAAATTACAGGCCTCTCTCATCTTTTTAAGTGGGAGAACTTGCACAATTGGTGGCTGACTAAATACTTTTTTGCCCCACTGTATGTATCTCTAATATGGTCATATTGGACAGGAGGTTAGGAAGTGAAGCTCAGTTTCCACCTCATTTTGTGGACAGTGTGCACATAGCCTGTCTTCTCTTGAGAGCTCTCTCTCTCTATCTCTTTCTCTCTCTCTCTCGCGCAAGCTCAGGCCACACACACACCAAGCTCTCCCACACTCTCTCTCTCTCTCTCTCTCTCTCTCTCTCTCTCTCTCTCTCTCTCTCTCTCTCTCTCTCTCTCTCTCTCTCTCTCTCTCTCTCTCTCTCTCTCTCTCTCGCTCAGGTCACACACACACCAAGCTTGTCATGTCAAGGACATGAGAGGAGGTGAAGAAAGATGGAGTGAGAAAGAAAATAAGTAAGATGTCATCTTTAATGCCAAATGTGATCTTTGGTTATTCTCGCCTTTCAACCCTTCTCCCTAAGCCTTGGTGTAACATTAGACCTGGTGCTGCCAGCTACATTCTGTCAGTCTGCGTTTACAGACTGGCTGTGATGGAATATTCCCTGGTCATGTTAGAGGGAGGGAGGGTGGAAGGAAGGAAGGAAGGAAGGAAGGAAGGAAGGAAGGAAGGGAGGGAGGGAGGGAGGGAAGGAAGGAAGGAAGGAAGGAAGGAAGGAAGGAAGGAAGGGAGGGAGGGAGGGAAGGAAGGAAGGAAGGAAGGAAGGAAGGAAGGAAGGAAGGAAGGAAGGAAGGAAGGAAGGAAGGAAGGAAGGACAGGAGAGAGAGAATTTGAAGGGAGGGGGGAGTCTCTTTGTTGTTCCATCTCACAGGCCTCTCTAGCCAAAAGTAGTGCACTTCATAGGGAACAGGGCCCCATATCATATCAGTGTCCTGGTATCATGTAGCCAGGATCTTCTCACTGTAGAGGAAACACAGTAGCAAAACATGGTCAGCAAAACAGCAAAACATGAAACATAACAACAGTCAGCCCGCATGTTCAACCACAGTGAACTCCAGTAAGTAGCATCTAAATATGGCCTTCATATAAAACACAGGGAATCTGCTCTGTCCTTGTACTCTACATACAGTACATCTGTTTCTGTATCTTTGGAGGTTGTTAACTACAGCTGCAGAATGTATGTTGGTATTTATTTTGTCCCAGACATTTGTTTCTGGTTGTTATTGACTGATTTTCCATTTTATGGCTTCCCAAAACCATTTTATGGCTTCCCAAAACCATTTTATGGCTTCCCAAAACCATTTTATGGCTTCCCAAAACCATTTTATGGCTTCCCATTTTATGGCTTCCCATTCAGTCTTTTCAAACAGAAATCAAAGCAGAGGTTTTTATAATTGACCTACACCGATAAATCCAAATGTAAACCATTCGATATGATCGTACAGTAGGAAAGATAGAGAGAAAGAAGGAGTGGGAAAGAGAGCGAGGGAGTCTGAGAGAGCAGCGTGAGATTGTAAAATAAGCAAGTTTGCCCACTCCCCCCAACCCTCCAGTTTTCTGACACATTTCTAAACACGTTTGAAGAATTACCCTCATTTCTGCTAGCTGGACACCCCAGGCCTTTCACTTTGACTGTGTTTGGCTCATCCATCCATCCCCAGGTATGACGTATGTGATGCCCCCCAGCACCTAATTCCCTCCCTCTGTCTAAATGTTGCTGCTCTTACACTGTGCAAATCAAGGCACTTTCTACTTCTGTTGGTGCCATTTTTCTTACCATAAACATCAAGTGCTCTATGTCTCTTTCTCTTCTTCTTCATCCCTCCCTCTCGTCCTCTGGGCTGGGTAGGTTACTTTCTAAATGTAAATCCCTTACAATTTCTAGTTACCTGTCCAAAATTGTTATCGCTAACGCAACTTTTGGATTACCCAAACTCAGTAACGTAATCTGAGTTTACATTCCATTACTTTTAGACGACTTTCCCTTTAAGAGGCTTGAGAAGAAGACAAACATGTATGTTTCCAATTGAACGACATCTGCTGCAGGATAAATCAATGTTAAAGTTTACATAGCTGGCCATATATGGATGTTACATTTGACTTTATGGGTTGGTTATGTAGGCTTCTTCTAACCAGCCCGCCCTACTCTGTTGTTTATGATTGTGTTGTCATGGACGACTGATTGACATCATTGGTTTTCAGTTGAAAAATAAATGCTGCGCTCATGGAATGGCATGCTTTGAGAACTACTGAAAAGTGCTATTAAATGTGAAAAATGAATGCCATATGCTGCATTTGCCATCGGCCTGTTGTTTACCTTTTTGTTGGCGACACTTTGATACCTTGGTAATATGCAGCTGTTTAAAGGGCAAACTCCACAGATGAAACAATAACAAAACCCCACCCCACCTCTGTTTAGGTAAAAAGCTGAGGGATGGGCCTGGAGAAATGTAACCACTCAGATTTAGTAGACAGAGCTTATGGATACAAGGACAGATTTCCTCTTTAAGTCTCTCAAAAGTGTACAAGTTTGAGCGTGTGTCCATTATTTCTTTTTTATCAGCCTGAATTAGATTGAGCATCAAAAGCTCCACTTTTATTCCATAGGCTGGGATCCGCGTTACGCAGCTGTTGCAAGAGCACGTTTTTCACAGGCTGTCCGCTGGTTTCAAAAACCATGATTGATAGGCAGCTTAAACTCCTTGAATTCAACCATTATTGGGTTCAAATGCACATTTAGATTTGTGAATCCGTAAGGCGCAAATAGCTAAATGAGAGAGCAGCAGTGTGATTCACATCAATGCGCTATGTAAATATCAATATTAAGTGATATCCATATCGGCGTTGACTACACCACTGCTGTCATCCTTACCTTCAAGTGTTTTTCAAGTTGGATCATCTTTGGATACAAACAGCAGTCGCACCAATGGAAGACATAGCTTGGACTACACAAAGCCTATTCCTGCTCTTTTCGCTCGATTCATCAAAGAACATTTGGTGTGTCATCATAGTGGTCTCTGATTTGTGGTCAGACTCGCTCAGGAGCAAACTTAAACCTGTGCCCTTTTTCAGTGCTGATTTGAATGTCATTGAGAAAACAGAGGTGTCAAATATTTTTTCCCCGCAAACATCCTTTAAGGAATTTAGAAGTAATCATTTTAGTTTTTCAAAAGTATCTGTAATCTGATTTTTGCTGGTAATATAATGGATTACAGTTGCTGTTTTTTTCATCCTCTCTCTCGCTCACTGTTCCCCCCGCTCTCTCTGTCTGTCTGTCTCTCTCTCTCTCAATTCAATTCAAGGGCTTTATTGGCATGGGAAACATGTGTTAACATTGCCAAAGCAAGTGAGGTAGATAATATATAAAGTGAAATAAACAATAAAAATTAACGGTAAACATTACACATACAGGAGTTTCAAAACAATAAAGACACTACAAATGTCATATTATATATATATATACAGTGTTTTAACAATGTGCAAATGGTTAAAGGACACCAGATAAAATAAATAAGCATAAATATGGGTTGTATTTACAGTGGTGTGTGTTCTTCACTGGTTGCCCTTTTCTCGTGGCAACAGGTCACAAATCTTGCTGCTGTGATGGCACACTGGAATTTCACCCAGTAGATATGGGAGTTTATCAAAATTTGATTTTTTTTTCGAATTCTTTGTGGATCTGTGTGATCTGGGGGAAATATGTCTCTCTAATATGGTCATACATTGGGCAGGAGGTTAGGAAGTGCAGCTCAGTTTCCACCTCATTTGTGGGCAGTGAGCACATAGCCTGTCTTCTCTTGAGAGCCATGTCTGCCTACGGCGGCCTTTCTCAATAGCAAGGCTATGCTCACTGAGTCTCTACATAGTCAAAGCTTTCCTTAATTTTTGGTCAGTCACAGTGGTCAGGTATTCTGCCGCTGTGTACTCTCTGTGTAGGGCCAAATAGCATTCTAGTTTGCTCAGTTTTTTTGTTAATTCTTTCCAATGTGTCAAGTAATTATCTTTTTGTTTTCTCATGATTTGGTTGGGTCTAATTGTGCTGCTGTCCTGGGGCTATGTAGGGTGTGTTTGTGTTTGTGAACAGAGCCCCAGGACCAGCTTGCTTAGGGGACTCTTCTCCAGGTTAATCTCTCTGTAGGTGATGGCTTTGTTATGGAAGGTTTGGGAATCGCTTCCTTTTAGGTGGTTATAGAATTTAACGGCTCTTTTCTGGATTTTGATCATTAGTGGGTATCGGCCTAATTCTGCTCTGCATGCATTATTTGGTGTTCTACGTTGTACACGGAGGATATTTTTGCAGAATTCTGCGTGCAGAGTCTCAATTTGGTGTTTGTCCCATTTTGTGAAGTCTTGGTTGGTGAGCGGACCCCAGACCTCACAACCATAAAGGGCAATGGGCTGATTCAAGTATTTTTAGCCAAATCCTAATTGGTATGTTGAAATGTATGTTCCTTTTGATGGCATAGAATGCCCTTCTTGCCTTGTCTCTCAGATCGTTCACAGCTTTGTGGAAGTTACTTGTGGCTCTGATGTTTAGGCCAAGGTATGTATCGTTTTTTGTGTGCTCTAGGGCAACAGTGTTTAGATGGAATTTGTATTTGTGGTCCTGGTGACTGGACCTTTTTTGGAACACCATAATTTTGGTCTTACTGAGATTTACTGTCAGAGCCCATGTCTGAAAGAATCTGTGCATAAGATCTAGGTGCTGCTGTAGGCCCTCCTTGGTTGGTGACAGAAGCACCAGATCATCAGCAAACAGCAGACATTTGACTTCGGATTCTAGTAGGGTGAGGCCGGGTGCTGCAGACTTTTCTAGTGCCCGCGCCAATTCATTGATATATATGTTGAAGAGGGTGGGGCTTAAGCTGCGTCCCTGTCTCACCCCACGACCCTGTGTGAAGAAATTTGTGTGTTTTTTGCCAATTTTAACCGCACACTTGTTGTTTGTGTACATGGATTTTATAATGTCGTATGTTTTACCCCCAACACCACTTTCCATCAGTTTGTATAGCAGACCTTCATACCAAATTGAGTCGAAGGCTTTTTTTGAAATCAACAAAGCATGAGAAGACTTTGCCTTTGTTTTGGTATGTTTGGTTGTCAATTAGGGTGTGCAGGGTGAATACATGGTCTGTTGTACGGTAATTTGGTAAAAAGTCCATTTGACATTTGCTCAGTACATTGTTTTCATTGAGGAAATGTACGAGTCTGCTGTTAATGATAATGCAGAGGATTTTCCCAAGGTTACTGTTGACGCATATTCCACGGTGGTTATTGGGGTCAAATTTGTCTCCACTTTTGTGGATTGGGGTGATCAGTACTTGGTTCCAAATATTGGGGAAGATGCCAGACCTAAGGATGATGTTAAAGAGTTTTAGTATAGCCAATTGGAATTTGTTGCCTGTATATTTGATCATTTCTCTCTATCTCTCTGTCGCTCTCTCTCTCTCTCTCACTGTTCCCCCTCTCTCTCTCTCTCTCTCTCTCTCTCTCTCTCTCTCTCTCTCTCTCTCTCTCTCTCTCTCTCTCTCACTGTCCCCTCTCTCTCTCTCTCTCTCTCTCTTTGTCTCTCTCTCTCTCTCTCTCTCTCGCTCACTCTTTGTCCTCTCTCTCTCTCTCTCGCTCACTGTTCCCCTCTCTCTCTCACGCTCTTCTCACTGTCCCTCTCTCTCTCTCTCTCTCTCTCACTCTCCCTCTCCTCTCTCTCTCTCTCTCTCTCTCTCTCTCTCTCTCTCTCTCTCTCTCTCTCTCTCTCTCTCTCGCTCTCGCTCTCGCTGTCTCTCCATCTCGCTCTTTGCTTTTCCTTCCATCTCTCCTCGGCTAGCAGCTAGGCAGCATGTTCCAGGCCCATATTTAATCACCATGAGGCTAAACTCTCTCCGTTGGTGACGGCTCATTTGACGACAAAGGCAGCCCTGGGCTCTTTCCTCTCTTCTCTGTGCCAAATACAATAACTCCTTTCTTTCTTTACCCTGCTCGCTTTTATAATTTCACAATTTTTCAATGTCAGGACGGGCCCTTTTGAAGAATTTTTATTGAATTTCCTGCTGGACCCAGCCGCCAGGGTTATTTTCTCCATCCCTTCTCTCTTTCTCCATTGCATTCTCTCCCTCCCTTTCTCGCAGTCTCTTTAGCATTTTCCTCTCTTTACATCTATCTCGTTCAGACACTCCTACCCTCACTTTCCTTGATTTTTATCTTTCTTTATTGTGCCGGTATATGTTTTTCTCTATCTCACCGACATTCTTGGTCAGGACTGGGAGGGGCAGCAGTCTGAACAGAAACTCTATTAAACCTTAAAGTCTCAAACACACCAGCACACAATATGTTAGGATTACCGTCCAATCATATAAGTGGTAGTAGGCTATAACAGACTATGACTTTAATAATTGTATGTCATAACCTGATGTTTATCACTAATAGTCCTTGCAACTGAAATGGCAATCTGTCGTGTAGAAGTAATAGCAGTACATCTAGACAACAGTAATACTAGTACACATTGACCACATTAAGTAGCAAATACATCTTGACCATATTAAGTAGCAGTACATCTTGACCACAGTAATAGCATTACATCTTGACCTCAGTAATAGCAGTACTTCTTGACTACAGTAATACTAACACATCTTGACCGCAGTAATACTAATACATCTTGACCACAGTAACAGCAGTACACCTTGACCACAGTAATACTAATACATATTGACCACAGTAATACTAATACATCTTGACCACAGTAATACTAATACATCTTGACCACAGTAATACTAATACATCTTGACCACAGTAATACTAGTACATCTTGACCACAGTAATAGCAGTACATCTTGACCACAGTAATAGCAGTACATCTTGACCACAGTAATAGCAGTACTTCTTGACCACAGTAATATTAATCTTAGGTCGACCCGGGACGCATGCGTCCCATCTAGACATCTGGAAATGCAAATGCGCTACGCTAAATGCTAATAGCACTCGTTAAAGCTCAAACGTTCATTAAAACACACATGTAGGGTACTGAATTAAAACTACACTCGTTGTGCATCCAGCCAACAAGTCCGATTTTTAAAATGCTTTTCGGCGAAAGCATGAGAAGCTATTATCTGATAGCATGCAACACCCCAAAAGACCCGCAGGGGACATAAACAAAATAATTAGCATAGTCGGCGCTACACAAAACACAGAAATAAAATATAAAACTTCATTACCTTTGACAATCTTCTTTGTTGGCACTCCTAGATGTCCCATAAACATCACTTTTGGGTCTTTTTTTCCCGTTTAAATCGGTCCATATATAGCCTAGATATCGATCTATGAAGACTGTGTGATCAAGGAAAAAAACACCATTTTATAACGCAACGTCATTTTTTTTAATTAAAAAAGTTGACGATAAACTTTCACAAAACACTTCGAAATACTTTTGTAATGCAACTTTAGGTATTAGTAAACGTTAATAATCTATCAAATTGATCACGAGGCGATGTATATTCAATAGCTCGACGTCTTCAAATCATGTTCAGACATTTCTACTCCAAAACATACTGTCGGAGACCGGAGGAAATGGGCTGTCTCTTCTTCGTTTGACCAAGAAACAAAGCCTAGGCAATTGACAAGACTGGTGACATCGTGTGGAAGCTGTAGGAATTGCAATCTCGGCTCCAGGTAATGTGGTTTCCATTCAACAATACATACAAGTGGCGCATTGATATATTTTCCAATTTTCAGTGATCAGATTTTCCTGCGCTTTTCGATGAAACGCACGTTCTGTTATAGTCACAGCCGTGATTTAACCAGTTTTAAAAACGTCTGAGTGTTTTCTATCCACACATACTAATCATATGCATATACTATATTTCTGGCATGAGTAACAGGGCGCTGAAATGTTGCGCGATTTTTAACAGAATGTTCGAAAAAGTAGTGGGTAGAATTAACAGGTTAATACATCTTGACCACGGTAATACTGGTACATCTTGACCACAGTAATAGCAGTACTTCTTGACCACAGTAATATTAATACATCTTGACCACAGTAAAAGCAGTACATCTTGACCACAGTAATACTAATACATCTTGACCACAGTAATACTAATACATCTTGACCACAGTAATAGCAGTACATCTTGACAACAGTAACAGCAGTACATCTTGACCACAGTAATACTAATACATCTTGACCACAGTAATAGCAGTACATCTTGACCACAGTAATACTAATACATCTTGACCACAGTAATAGCAGTACACCTTGACCACAGTAATACTAATACATATTGACCACAGTAATACTAATACATCTTGACCACAGTAATACAGTACATCTTGACCACAGTAATACTAATACACATTGACCACAGTAGTACTAGTACACCTTGACCACAGTAATACTAATACATCTTGACCACAATAATACTAATACATTTTGACCACAGTAATACTAGTACATCTTGACCACAGTAACAGCAGTACATCTTGACCACAGTAATACTAATACATCATGACCACAGTAATACTAATACATCTTCTTACAGTAATAGCAGTACATCTTGACCACAGTAACAGCAGTACATCTTGACCACAGTAATACTAATACATTTTGACCACAGTAATACTAATACATCATGACCACAGTAATACTAATACATCTTGACCACAGTAATACTAGTACATCTTGACCACAGTAATAGCAGTACATCTTGCCACAGTAATAGCAGTACTTCTTGACCACAGTAATATTAATACATCTTGACCACAGTAATACTAATACATCTTGACCACAGTAATACTAGTACATCTTGACCACAGTAATAGCAGTACATCTTGACCACAGTAATACTAATACATCATGACCACAGTAATACTAATACATCTTGACCACAGTAATAGCAGTACATCTTGACCACAGTAACAGCAGTACATCTTGACCACAGTAACAGCAGTACATCTTGACCACAGTAATACTAATACATCTTGACCACAGTAATAGCAGTACATCTTGACCACAGTAATACTAGTACATCTTGACAGTTTTGACCACAGTAATACTAATACATCATGACCACAGTAATACTAATACATCTTGACCACAGTAATACTAGTACATCTTGACCACAGTAATAGCAGTACATCTTGACCACAGTAATAGCAGTACAGTACATTCTTGACCACAGTAATATTAATACATCTTGACCACAGTAATACTAATACATCTTGACCACAGTAATACTAGTCTTGACCACAGTAATAGCAGTACATCTTGACCACAGTAATAGCAGTACATCTTGACCACAGTAATAGCAGTACATCTTGACCACAGTAATATTAATACATCTTGACCACAGTAATAGCAGTACATTTTGACCACAGTAATATTAATCTTAGGTCTTGACCCGGGAGTAATATCTAGACATCTGACCAAATGCAAATGCGCTACGCTAAATGCTAATAGCACTAAAGCTAAACATCTTGACCACATGTAGGGTACTGAATTAAAACTACACTACATCTTGATCCAGCCAACAAGTCCGATTTTTAAAATGCTTTTCATCTTGAAACATGAAAGCTATTATCTGATAGCATGCAACACCCCAAAAGACCACAGGGGACATAAACAAAATAATTAGCATAGTCGGCGCTACACAAAACACAGAAATAAAATATAAAACTTCATTACCTTTGACAATCTTCTTTGTTGGCACTCCTAGATGTCCCATAAACATCACTATTGGGTATTTTTTTCGTTAAATCGGTCCACAGTAATAGCCTAGATATCGATCTATGAAGACTGTGTGATCAAGGAAAAAACAGCATTTTATAACGCAACGTACATTTTTTTAAATTAAAAAGTTGACATAAACTTACTTTTGTAATGCAACTTTAGGTATTAGTAAACGTTAATAATCTATCAAATTGATCTTGAGGCGATGTATATTCAATAGCTCGACGTAACACAAATCATGTTCAGACATTTCTACTCCAAAACATCCTGTCGGAGACCGGAGGAAATGGGCTGTCTCTTCTTAGCAGTTTGACCAAGAAACAAAGCCTAGGCATCTTGACAAGACTGGTGACATCTTGAAGCTGTAGGAATTGCATCTTGACCCAGGTAATGTGGTTCTTGACCATTCAACAATACATCTTGACAAGTAATACGCATTGATATATTTTCCAATTTTCAGTGATCAGATTTTCCTGCGCATTTTGACCATGAAACCCACGTTCTGTTATAGTCACAGCTGTGATTTAACCAGTTTTAAAACGTCTGAGTGTTTTCTATCCACACATACTAATCATATGCATATACTATATTTCTGGCATGAGTAACAGGGCGCTGAAATGTTGCGCGATTTTTAACAGAATGTTCGACCAAAGTAATAGAATTAACAGGTTAATACATCTTGACCACAGTAATACTGGTACATCTTGACCACAGTAATAGCAGTACATCTTGACCACAGTAATAAGTACATCTTGACCACAGTAATACTAATACATCTTGACCACAGTAATACTAATACATCTTGACCACAGTAATACTAGTACATCTTGACCACAGTAACAGCAGTACATCTTGACCACAGTAATACTAATACATCTTGACCACAGTAATACTAATACATCTTGACCACAGTAATACTAATACATCTTGACCACAGTAATACTAATACATCTTGACCACAGTAATACTAGTACATCTTGACCACAGTAATAGACCAGTAATACATCTTGACCACAGTAATACTAGTACATCTTGACCACAGTAATAATAGCAGTACATCTTGACCACAGTACCACAGTAATATTAATACATCTCTTGACCACAGTAATAGCAGTACATCTTGACCACAGTAATACTAATACATCTTGACCACAGTAATAGCAGTACATCTTGACCACAGTAATAGCAGTACATCTTGACCACAGTAACAGCAGTACATCTTGACCACAGTAATACTAATACATCTTGACCACAGTAATAGCAGTACATCTTGACCACAATAATACTAATACATTTTGACCACAGTAATACTAGTACATCTTGACCACAGTAACAGCAGTACATCTTGACCACAGTAATACTAATACATCATGACCACAGTAATACTAATACATCTTGACCACAGTAATAGCAGTACATCTTGACCACAGTAACAGCAGTACATCTTGACCACAGTAACAGCAGTACAGCTTGACCACAGTAATACTAATACATCTTGACCACAATAATACTAATACATTTTGACCACAGTAATACTAGTACATCTTGACCACAGTAACAGCAGTACATCTTGACCACAGTAATACTAATACATCATGACCACAGTAATACTAATACATCTTCTTACAGTAATAGCAGTACATCTTGACCACAGTAACAGCAGTACATCTTGACCACAGTAACAGCAGTACAGCTTGACCACAGTAATACTAATACATCTTGACCACAGTAACACTAAAACATCTTGACCACAGTAATACTAATACATCTTGACCACAGTAATACTAGTACATCTTGACCACAGTAATAGCAGTACATCTTGCCACAGTAATAGCAGTACTTCTTGACCACAGTAATATTAATACATCTTGACCACAGTAATAGCAGTACATCTTGACCACAGTAATACTAATACATCTTGACCACAGTAATAGCAGTACATCTTGACCACAGTAACAGCAGTACATCTTGACCACAGTAACAGCAGTACATCTTGACCACAGTAATAGTAATACATCTTGACCACAATAATACTAATACATTTTGACCACAGTAATACTAGTACATCTTGACCACAGTAACAGCAGTACATCTTGACCACAGTAATACTAATACATCATGACCACAGTAATACTAATACATCTTCTTACAGTAATAGCAGTACATCTTGACCACAGTAACAGCAGTACATCTTGACCACAGTAACAGCAGTACAGCTTGACCACAGTAATACTAATACATCTTGACCACAGTAACACTAAAACATCTTGACCACAGTAATACTAATACATCTTGACCACAGTAATACTAGTACATCTTGACCACAGTAATAGCAGTACATCTTGCCACAGTAATAGCAGTACTTCTTGACCACAGTAATATTAATACATCTTGACCACAGTAATAGCAGTACATCTTGACCACAGTAATACTAATACATCTTGACCACAGTAATAGCAGTACATCTTGACCACAGTAACAGCAGTACATCTTGACCACAGTAACAGCAGTACATCTTGACCACAGTAATACTAATACATCTTGACCACAGTAATAGCAGTACATCTTGACCACAATAATACTAATACATTTTGACCACAGTAATACTAGTACATCTTGACCACAGTAACAGCAGTACATCTTGACCACAGTAATACTAATACATCATGACCACAGTAATACTAATACATCTTGACCACAGTAATAGCAGTACATCTTGACCACAGTAACAGCAGTACATCTTGACCACAGTAACAGCAGTACAGCTTGACCACAGTAATACTAATACATCTTGACCACAGTAACACTAATACATCTTGACCACAGTAATACTAATACATCTTGACCACAGTAATACTAGTACATCTTGACCACAGTAATAGCAGTACATCTTGCCACAGTAATAGCAGTACTTCTTGACCACAGTAATAGCAGTACATCTTGACCACAGTAATACTAGTACATCTTGACCACAGTAATAGCAGTACATCTTGACCACAGTAATACTAATACATCTTGACCACAGCAATACTAATACATCTTGACCACAGTAATACTAATACATCTTGACCACAGTAATACTAATACATCTTGACCACAGTAACAGCAGTACATCTTGACCACAATAATATTAATACATCTTGACCACAGCAATACTAATACATCTTGACCACAGTAATACTAATACATCTTGACCACAGTAATACTAATACATCTTGACCACAGTAATATTAATACATCTTGACCTCAGTAATACTAATAAATATTGACCACAGTAATACTAATACATCTTGACCTCAGTAATACTAGTACATCTTGACCACAGTAATATTAATACATCTTGACCTCAGTAATACTAATACATCTTGACCACAGTAACAGCAGTACATCTTGACCACAGTAATAGCAGTACATCTTGACCACAGTAATAGCAGTACATCTTGACCACAGTAATATTAATACATCTTGACCACAATAATACTAATACATCTTGACCACAGTAATAGCAGTACATCTTGACCACAGTAATACTAATACATCTTGACCACAGTAATATTAATACATCTTGACCACAATAATACTAATACATCTTGACCACAGTAATAGCAGTACATCTTGACCACAATAATACTAATACATCTTGACCACAGTAATAGCAAATGCTTTTTTTAGGCTGGATCATGTTGTTGTATTGTATTGTTGTATGTTTTAATTCTGTAATGTATTGATTGTTACTGTCACGTATACTCCCTCTCTGGCACTCTAGGTCACCAGGCTGCTCATTATTACAGACACCTGTCACCATCGTTACGCGCACCAGCACCTCGTCAGACTCACCTGGACTTCATCACCTTCCTGATTGCCTTCCCAATATCTGTCACTCCCTTTGGTCCTGTTGTGTCTGGACTATTTTTACATGTGAAGACTTAAGGTCTAAATCCTACCCTATATTCTTGTCTCCCTAAGGAAACAAAATACATAATTAAATATTACATCCCCTGAAGATTTCCCCATGTCGTGTCTGGACTATCATCAAATGTGAAGACTTGTTTATAAAAAATCAGTTCTCTAGGTTTAATTACTACGTGATTAACTAATCATGTAAACATTAATTAACTAGGAAGTCGGGGCACCACGGAAAATGTTGAGATTTATAGAGTTAGAATTTTCAGAATTTAACTCTTCAGATATTTTAATCAATCTCATTAATGTATTATTATTACCTCATCAGTTCTCATTACTGAACGTCACAAACCCTTGGATATTTGCACAAACCCTAGCCTAAATCATGAATCAGCGATATCTAAATTGGCTCAATAATTGATTTATTAACTAACTAAATAATCACACAGAATCACATAACAAACAAACAGTAGATTTTGGTTACTAACAATGATAGAAAAGTCCCTAGTGGGCTAAGCAGATATGACAGCTTGGTAGACAAAGGAAAGAGGTGGGGCAGTTAAAGAGCGAGAAAGACAAGCTGGATTACACACACAGTTGATAGTTATAATCATTGAAAGGCTAAACCTTTGCACATGAACGGCCGCTCATTAGAGAATAATTGTAACGTATATATTTACGCCCTGTATGTCATTGTTGTCTTCTCTGTTGGAATCCGGTCCGTCTGCTGGAGAGTCAATCGACAGAAAGTGTTCATAATGGATATGTGAGGCGTACCCATGGTTGTCGCATAGAATCTTTCGGCGGTTGTCGGTATTCTCGTACTAGACTTATGTAACTTCTAGCTGTAGACTTGTAATTATATTTCTGGAATTTGCTCTTATTCTGTAGTGATCGATAGTCTCAGAGTCTAACCATTTCTAGCCGTGTGGCCAAAACTACAGCTGTCTGGTCTAATGGTCTATAGAATTGTAGCCATTCCAACGTAGGGGGACTCTGTCTCGACGTTCTCTGACTTAATGTACATTTTGTAGGAAGTAGGTTTTATGCTCTGTGGAAAAAGGGGTGGGGGCGTGGCCACTGACTAGTTTAAACTTTACATCTTAACAAGTATCTCGTTTAGAAGGCCAACATCACATTATACCTTCTCACAAAGAGTTTCATATCTACTCATTCATTTGATCCAACATCTAGATGTAAACCTGACAGCTGGGAAATGAACACTTTAAGAGATACAGTTATGTGTGTTTCCTGACCTTCATGAGATCACCAAATGAAACACTCATCATGACTGTCCCTTAAGTGTCCACGGACCACTCCCACACTCTCAAATGTAGAAATATTGTTTAATTCTCCCATTTTGGGGATTAGGAGTTTGGCCAAGTCTCTCTCTGTGTCCCACAGTCACACATTCCAATCTCAATACTACAGACCCAGAAGCAGAGTATTTACGACTGTCATAAACTGTGGAGAAAGAGAGAGAGAGAGAGGGGGGGGGGGGGGCTATGATCCTCCCCCCAGGGCATGTCATGACAGTTCCTTCCCCAGGCGTTATTGTTTCTGTTTCATGTCTGTACGCTGCTCGTGTTTCTTGTTTTGTTCATGTTTGTTTATTTATTCATTTATTCACTCCCCGTACTTGGTTCCCGACTCCCTGCGTACACGTAACAGTTGCTGCCTTCTTGGCCAGGTCTCCCTTGAAAAAGAGACTCTAGGTCTCAATGGGCTTTTCCTGGTTAAATAAAGGTTAAATAAAATAAAATAGCAGTACATCTTGACCACAATAATAGTACATGTGTTTGCAATCCCTCCTCAGAAGTCACAACTCATCTGCAGAATCGCCTCCTTGTCACTTTTACAGCATTCAAATGAGTTGACAAAATGGAAAGAGAATGGAATCAAACAATACTTCACTTCTCCCCTCCGCCTCTCAGAGTTCACAGAGGTTAATGTGTTTGGCAGTAGCACATGCCTCTCGCTCTCTCCTCTCAGATGTGGGTGAGAGGAAAGAATGTCACCCAAGTCTAATTAAATCTCTGGTGTTATAACATACCTTGAGCCTTCACTTCCAATTTCAACCTCTCTGCTGTGACAGTTCGTTCCTCTCTCTCTCTCTCTCTCTCTCTCTCTGTCTCTGTCTTTCTCTATCAGACAGTTTTGTTGTGACAAAGTTGAGATAACATCTTTTGGAGAGTGTGTAGGGGAGGGTGTGTTCTTTAATAACGTGCCTGTGGATCATATTGTTGACATTAGTGTCTCCTGGTGTGTGTGTCTCAGCCCTGGCTCTCTTGTGTCTTTTTAATATTGCATCACCCCACTGGGCACACACTGGTTGAATCAACCTTGTTTCCATGTCATTTCAATGAAATGACATGGGAATGACGTGGAATAGACGTTGAATTGACGTCCATGCTCAGTGGGACCTGCCTGATCTTATTGGTGTCTGCTGTCTGAACCACTGTGTCATGTGCTCTCTTTGCCATTCTGTCACACTTAATCTGGGCGGAAAGGAAGCGGGAAAAGGAGAGAGGCCTCCGAATGTTCCGGGAATGCTTGGGGTTGGGAGAAGAAAAAGAAAGAGACAAGAGAGACCGAAGAAACAAAGAAAAAAAGAAAAGCAGGAGAGAAAAATCACAACAGCATTCCATTTCAGGGCTGTGAACGGCATCGATGATTCGCTGAGGGGGATGAAGGGAGCGAGATAAACGAGGGAGCGATATGTGAGAACAAAGACCCTGTTGTTCTTTAATCTGAGGTGAATCATCTGTCTCTCCCTGTCAGGTATTGCCGAGAAGAGATGGAAAGAAAGAGAGGAATAAGGAGAAAGAAAGAGAGAGAGAGAAAGAGCGAGCTGTGTGGCTCATCTTATCACACTCTGCTGTATAGGTTGTCCTGTCTGTCCTAATGGTTTAGTACGGAGGTCTTTCTCTTTCTCTTTTTCTCTCAATTTTTGTACACTTTCCACTTCTATTTCATTTGTTTTTTTTCTTTCTTTCTGTGAAAACAGGAACATTCTCTCTCTCTCTGGTTACATGAATAACACAATTGCTAAGTTGATGACTGCGGACAATCATTTTCAGCCAGAAGTTGTTTTAAATCTAATTTTGGTGATTTTATTATAAACTGTACATACTTGAAAGCTATGAATGATTAAAGTGATGAAATGTGTCTGCTAGGTAATTAGAGCATTGGAAAGTCAGTCAGAAGGGGTTTAGTTTTGACTCACCACAGCCTTAGCTGTTATTAAATCCAGACGTTTAGGTTTCCGAACACAAACCCTGACCTCGTCCTCTTATTGCCCTCACCATCTCTCAACAGGGTTATTAACATAGATGTATTACAAGAACTGCAAAGATGTTCCATCATGTTCCAATTTCATAACTCCTATTCCGGAATGATCCTATTCCACTACAGAGATAGTCCATCATTAGAGAATAGACAAAGACAGAAAACTTAACAAGCCCAGAATCTACGTATACAGTAGTTCGGGAAATAATTCATGTTTTTATAAGTAGCCCTGGAACATTTATCGAGCTGGTCTCATGGAATCAAAATACGTGATTTATGAGAGGAAGGGACAAAAGGAGGTTCGTTCTCTCATTTATTAACCCACTTACCAGTTCTCCTCTCGCGGTCCCATGTCCCCTGCCTGTCCGTCTGTCTGAGTTATTGAGTTATAGGCTCTGGCAGCTCACATTGACATGTCAGACTACAACCACGTTGTTGACAGGCTCAATTTGACCTCTGTCAGAGAGTACACTCCTCTTCCCACTCTCTCTACCCTCTGTCTCTCCCAGGCCTCTTTATTTTCCCTACCTCCTTTCTCTTCTCTCTGCCCCACCTCTCTCCGTCTTGTCTCTATCCCTCTGTCACACACATCTGAAGGCTTTCAACTACACGTTGATTAAACGTGACAACCTGCCAATTGTGTATTATGACATCCTATCCAATCATGTCCTTCAATTACCGTACAATAGTTTGTTTGGATTTATAATAGCCTCAGTGAGTAGTCGTCCTACAGACATTGATTAATGACAGACTTCACACACTAACACTCTCTTGTCACAACAACGTATGTCACCCACATCAGTCTGTCACTGAAGACATTTGTGTGTGTTTATGTCCGGGGGAGAATGCACTTTGCTTAATGGTTTGGTGAAACCCAATAATGCTTGCCTTTGTGCGTTGGTATAGAAGACACTGAGAACATATCTTCAAATGATTTAACTTTTTGCTGATGTAACATTTCACACGTGAAGTCATGTGGTTATGGAACAATTTGCATTTGATGATATTTCACATGTGATCCCATAACCTTTACCATATGAAACTCTGGTTTTGAAACTCTAAACATGTGATGATAATTTAACATGTGGATTTTCACGTGATCACAACCTTTCACATGTGGGAAAAAAAATCCCAGGTGATTCCCTGCAAACAAGAATGAGTCTTTAGCGTGTCAACTGACATACAGTCATTAATATTCAACATGCCCTCACTTGCCACTTGAACTCTCAGTCTCTTGTTCACAACATTCCGATCTTCCTGCTACACCCCCATGTCTGTGTCAATGAAGGATTTTACTTGTAGTCCTACACTTTGAACTTCAAAGTCAAATTCAGCTTTGTTAAAAATATACTCAATAAAAACTATTGAAGTTCTCCAAAGCCTTTTTCCATCATTTATCTTAGTTTCTTATTCTTTTTGTTCAGTTTAGTCAGATCATTTCTCAATTTACAGTAAATTTGCCAATTAGCTGTGCAGCCACATTTATTAGCCACTCCCTTTGCTTAATCTCTGTCAACCATAAAACTTTTCAATTCCTCATCAATCCACGGAGCCGTATCATTAAACGAGAATAATGTGACTCACCAACGTGAAATAACTATACGGAAAACCTTAAAATTGCTGAAATAAGACAATTAAATAAATGATGAGAGAATAGTCGGATTAACCTTTTCACTCGTGAGTTCCAGGTATCTCTAACGGTATGGTTCTCAATCAGAGGCAGGTGTCATTAGTTGTCTCTGATTGAGAATCCTACTTAGGTAGCCTGGGTTTCACTGTGTGTTTGTGGGTGATTGTTCCTGTCTCTGTGTAGTTTCACCAGATAGGCTCGGTCACTTTGGTTTTTCCTTTTTACTTGTTTTGGAAGAGAAGAGAACGAGCGCCATTCTCCTTGCGGAGATGGTGCTAAATACATCAACACGGTCGGTCCCTGGGATTGGGCTGGCCAACACGATTCGGTTTGCTTGGAAGGAAAAGGAGTTGGAGCCTTTAGGACGCAAAACTTTTGGAAGGATAATATTGATGGGGATTCTAAAGCTGACGGTGAAGGACGTGTTTTGTTTCCAAGGCAACTCGTTGGAGGGAGCATACGACGTGGCACTATATACAGAGGAAAAACACGATGATATCCTGAGAAGGGCAAGAGCAGTGGGAGGTGAGAGGCCGATGTGCCACTACGAAATAACAAGCCTGGGCGAAGAATAACTTTAGGGTTGTAACTGTCAACATTTACAACCCTTACGTTAAGGACGAAGAGGTGAGGGCTTTTCTGGGGAGATACATGGATAACGTCTCCTCAGCAAGGCACCTCAAAGACTCCCTTGAGTTTTGGAATGGGAGGAGAGGCTTCCAGGCCCTCCTCAGAGAGGACCCAAAGGGACATGGTGGCTACCTCCATCCTCCTGCTATGTTCTCCCTAGGGGCTGACAGGGGGACGTTGTTTTATGCACGTCAGCCCCCATTTTGCAGGCGCTGTATGGCCTACGGACACATATTCGCCTCGTGCAGCACAAGAAAATGCAGATTTTGTGGATCTGAGGAACACGAGGCGAGGGATTGTGACAAGCCTAAGACGTGCCATGGGTGTGGCTCGTCAGCACACTTGTGGCGGGGGTGCCCGGCCCGTCAGAGGTCATATGCGTCTGCGGCTGGGGGGGGAGCAGGGGCGGGGGATGGGGGAAGAAGAGGAGGGGAAGGAAGCACGCCTCATGACCAGAGTACAGGTCCAGAGGGGAAGGCCACAAGGAAGGAGGAGGAGCAAGAAGCGGCGGATGGAAGAGAGAAGGAAACGGAAGGCACGGGAGTAGGAGAACCAGGAAAAGCGGCGGAAGAAGGCAACCGAGTGGAGGAGCATGAGAGAGAAGAAAGCGAGGGAGGAGTGGTGGAGAAGGAGACGGTGGAAGAGCAAGTGGACTGGGGGGAAAGTGCCCTGGTGGAAGAGATGAGGGGTATGGTGGAGGAGCTGGTGGGGGTGGTATCTCTCCACTGCCGCCATCACCAAAGAAGAGAATGAAGAGGAGGGTGCGATTGGCCGACAGTGAGAGGGAGGGGATGGCCAAGAGAGTGATTGGGGTGGGAGAAACCTCTGGGTTGTTGTTGGTTTCCCCAGGCCCTCAACTTCTGTTGGGTGGGGACACACCTAACAAGACTCAGGACTGGGTACAGGAGGAGGTGGGGAGTTTTTGTTTGGGGACTCAGCCTCCCCGATTTTTTTACAAACCAGCTGCAACACTGGGGAGGGGGAGGATTGTGGGGGTAGACCCAGGGTGCAGGGCACCCCGGAGCCAAACACTATTCCTGCATCCTGGGATGGTGAGATGGAGGAAGAGGGGGGGATGTCGGGAGTACGGATGGTGTTCTCACCGGTAGATATGGAGCAGGGGAGCATCGGGTGAGTCTCCTGTTTTTTTTTTTTTTTTTTTTCTGTCTGGGTTTAGAATTTGAGTGTATTACATGTTTTTATTTTTTCATGGGGTCTAATTTGACTTTTGTTAGTTTAAATGTAAGGGGTTTAAGGGAATTTGTTAAGAGGAGGGCGGTTTTTAGTTATTTGGAGGGTGTGGGGTTTGATTTTTGTTTTTTTACAGGAGGTTCACCTGAGGGATGGAGGGGATGTTAGTAGGTTTAAGAGGGAGTGGGACAAGGGGGAGTCGGTTTGGGGTGTTGGGGGGGTGCACTCATCAGGGGTAGGGATTTTGTGTGGGCACAGGGAGGTAAAAGTGGAGGATTCTTTTGTGGTAATGCAGGGGAGGGTTATAGGGGTGGATGTCACGATAAGGGATTGTACATTTAGATTAGTGGTGGTGTATGGGCCACAGGTGGTGGCAGACAGGAGGGAGATGGTGGACTGTCTGACGCCCCTGTGTGTCACAAATAGGAAATTAGTGATAGGGGGGGATTTTAATACAGATTTAGGAAGAGGCGGGGATAGCAGTGCAGGCGCCATTGCCGGGCTATTAGAGAAGTGATGGAGGCCCAGATCTCACTAGAAGAGGTTGAGAGCGCTCTTAGGAGGATGGGAAAAGGGAAGGTGCCTGGGATGGATGGGCTGCCGGCTGAGTTTTATCTCAAGTTTTGGGGTATACTTGGACCAGTGGTCCTCGAAGTCTTGAAGACCATCCTTGAGACGGGGGTCCCGGGGGGATCAATGGCTGTTGGTGTGCTGTCACTTTTATATAAGAAGGGGGAAGTAACAGACTTTGGAAACTGGCGGCCGTTGACCATGCTGTGTGTAGATTACAAGCTACTTGCAAAGGTTTTAGCAGACCGGTTGCGCACAGCCCTTCCCTACGTCGTTCATGAGGATCAGACGTGCGGGGTAGAGGGCCGCTCTATTAGATGGAACCTACAGTTAATCAGGGACTCCATCGCTTGGGTTGAAGATAGAGGACTGCCTTTAATGGTAGCAGCGCTAGATCAGGCGAAAGCCTTTGATCGCGTGAATAGATCCTTTTTATTCAGCGTGTTAGGTCGATTAGGATTTGGGGAGAAGTTTATAGGATGGATTCGTACATTATATGTCGGAGCGGGGTGCCGAGTTAGTGTAAATAGTCACTTGGGTGACGTTTTTGACCTCTCGTCTGGGGTCAGGCAGGGGTGCCCACTCTCGGCTCTCCTCTTCGTTCTGTACATGGAGCCTCTGGGGGCTGCCATTAGGGCAGACACAGGGGTGGAAGGCTTGCTGATCCCTGGAAGTGGTGGGCTGCGTGTTAAGATGACGCAGTACGCCGACGACACTTCCTTGCTGTTGTGCAAGGACTCGTGCCTGACAAGGTCCCTTGAATTCTTTGGGGATTTCACCCGAGCGTCGGGAGCAGTTCTGAACCATGCAAAGTCTTCCGTCAAGTTTTTCGGAAGATGGCGCGGTAGAACGGATGTGCCTGGGGGGTTATCTCTCTGTGAGGGGGCCCTGAGGATTCTCGGGGTCCATTTTGAGACCTCCGGCTCAGCGACGCTAAACTGGAACATGCGTATCGCAGTGGTACAGAGGAAGCTAGCAATGTGGAAGGCTAGGTATTTGTCTTTTATGGGCAAAGTCCTGGTCCTAAAGGTGGATGTGTTGCCGTCTCTTTTGTATTTGGCATACATCTACCCATTGCCGTCTTGTCTGAGGAGGCCTCTAGTGAGGCTTGTGTTTCAGTTTATGTGGAGTGGCAGGTGCGAGTGGGTCGCCAGGGCACGCATGATCTGTCCCATCGGGAGGGAGGTAGGGGGTACCACATTTCCCCTCAAGCTGGACACAATTTTTGTTTTTTCTAGTTAACGGAGCTTGCTCAGACAGTGATACACCCGTCCGGTTACCTCCTGCGGGTGTTTTCCCGTATCAGGCGAGAAGCATAATGGTGTGGTCTAACACGGGTCCTCGGGTGGAACAGCTGCCGTGGCACTTTGGTCATGCGGCCAAGTGGCTGCGTGCGCACCCTGAGGTTGAAGTTGCCCGAGTAGGTTTAGATCACAGGCACCTGTAGGAGGAGGTCAGAAAGGCAGGGAGTCCGGCGCCTGTAGTGGGCATCTCGGAAGTGGTCTGGGAGGGAGTGCATGCGCGGGGTCTGGACAACAGGCTCAAGGACCTGAATTGGTTGAGCCTTCATAAGTGTTTGCCGGTACGTTCCATCTTGTACACCGGTATAGTTTGGTGCAATCCCCCACCTGTCCAAGATCCTCTTGTGGCAGGGAGGAGACTGTGCGCCATGTCTTTTGGGACTGTGCCTTTGCCGGAGTAGTATGGGCTAGGGCACGGGTGTTGTTAGGTTTGGTAAAGGGGGATTTTGTATTGACGTGGGCCAGGTTAGAGAGGGGTGTAGGGAGAGCGAGAGGGACGGATAGGGACAGGTTTCTGCTCTGGCTTCTCATGAGTCTCTTTAAACGGGGGCTGTGGGAAGCAAGGCAGAACATGGTGAAGACAGGGAGAGATTGGGGGGTGGAAGGGATAGTGAGGAGGGTGGAAGGAGATTTGAGGGGGAGGATGAAGAGGGAGGAGAGGAAGTGGGGGCAGCATGCTGCTCGGGAGAGGTGGAAGGGGGGTTTAGGGCTGGGTGTCATTTAGATTTGTAAGAGGATAGATTAGGGACGGGGAGATAGGGAAAGGTATTTTGTAGGGTGACGGGGAGGGAAGATGCTCCCCTGAGGTTTTGTTTGGGGTTTATGTTTAGTTTAATTAGTTTAATTAAAATACCATTATTTGAGTATGTATGTAAATTATGAGTTGTAAAGAATGAATGGTATTGAAGATAATAAATTATTTTTTATAAAAAAAGAAGAAAAAAAAAAGATAGGACTGTTTTGGGTTTTCACATTTCTTGTTTTTGTATTCAGTTGTTCATGTGTACATTTAGGTATTAAAAGAACCATGGACACTTACCACGCCGCATATTGGTCCTCTGATCCTTTTCGCCTCTCCTCTTCGGAAGAAGGAGGGAATCCCTTACAGATACAAGTATTCCTAATCCAGAGGTTGTGAGTTGAGATCCCCGATGAGTTAATATTCAAAAATATGTACTAGGTGATCATGGAAAATGTGATCACGTTGTGATGGATGAAAGATATTTTTACACTATTTGAGCTGAACAATGTACCACATACAGTTGAAGTTGTACTTTGTGCATGACACAAGTCATTTTTCCAACAATTGTTTACCGACAGATTATTTCACTTATAATTCACTGTATCACAATTCCAGTGGGTCAGAAGTTTACAAACACAAAGTTGACTGTGCCTTTAAACAACTTGGAACATTCCAGAAAATGATGTCATGGCTTTAGAAGCTTCTGATAGGCTAATTGACATTTGAGTCAATTGGAGGTGTACCTGTGGATGTATTTCAAGGCCTACCTTCAAACTCAGTGCCTCTTTGCTTGACATCATGGGAAAATCAAAAGAAATAGGCCAAGACCTCAGAAAAAGTCTGGTTCATCTTTGGGAGCAATTTCCAAACGCCTGAAGGCACCACGTTCATCTGTACAAACAATAATACGCAAGTATAAACACCATGTGACCACACAGCTGTCAAACCACTCAGGAGGGAGACGCGCTCTGTCCCTATACATTGGTGAGAAAAGTGCAAATCAATCCCAGAACAACAGAAAAGGACCCTGTGAAGATGCTGGAGGAAACAGGTACAAAAGTATCTATATCCACAGTAAAACTAATCGGATATCGACATAACCTGAAAGGCCGCTCAGCAAGGAAGAAGCCACTGTTCCAAAACCACCATAAAAAAGACAGACTATGGTTTGCAACTGCACATGGGGACAAAGATCGTACTTTTTGGAAAAATGTCCTCTGGTCTGATGAAACAAAAATAGAACTGTTTGGCCATAATGACCATCGTTATGTTTGGGGGGAAATGATATGGATATATTGAAGCAACATCTCAAGACATCAGTCAGGAGGTTAAAGCTTGGTGGGAAATGGGTCTTCCAAATGGACAATGACCCCAAGCATACTTCCAAAGTTGTGGCAAAATAGCTTAACCTGTTGCGTCGAGCAATCCCGTATCCGGGAGCGTAATTATAGCCTCAAGCTCATTACCATAACGCAACGTTAAAAATCTGGGGCATTTCCTGTTTGAAATTTCATCTTGGTTTCGCCTGTAGCATCAGTTCTGTGGCACTCACAGATAATATCTTTGCCGATTTGGAAACGTCAGAGTGTTTTCTTTCCAAAGCTGTCAATTATATGCATAGTCGAGCATCTTTTCGTGACAAAATACCTTGTTTAAAACGGGAACGTTTTTTAATCCAAAAATTAAAAGAGCGCCCCCTATATCGAAGAAATTAAGGACAACAAAGTCAAGGTATTGGAGTGGCCATCACAATGTGCTGACCTCAATCCTATAGAACATTTGTAGGCAGAACTGAAAACTTGTGTGCGTGCAAGGAGGCCTACAAACCTGACTCAGTTACAGCAGCTCTGTCAGGAGGAATGGGCCACAATTCACCCAACTTATTGTGGGAAGCTTGTGGAAGGCTTCTTGAGACATTTGACCCAAGTTAAATCATTTAAAGGCAATGCTAAGAAACACTAATTGAGTGTGTGTAAACTTCTGACCCTTTGGGAATGTGATGAAAGAAAGAAAAGCTGTAATGAATCGTTCTCTCTACTATTATTCTGACATTTCACATTCTTAAAATAAAGTGATGATCCTAACTGACATAAGACAGGGAATATTTACTAGGATTTAATGTCAGGAATTGTGAAAAACTGAGTTTAAAAGTAGTTGGCTAAGGTGTATGTAAACTTCCTACTTTAATTGTATGTCAGGATATACTGTACCTGGGAGGAGAGGAAGAGGGTAGGAGAAAGGGGGGAGGAAGAGGATGTAGGAGCGGAGGAAAGGGAAGGCGGAGAGGAAGTAGGATGATAGCAAGATGAGGAAGGAGAAGAGGAGAGGGAAACACACATCAACACATCAAATCCTGATTCCCTACGGTTTCCACACACAGGAACCCTATCCCTATGCTGATGGTAGACAACTCTTCAGTAAACACACTGCTTAGATCCTACCAGCAGGACCCACTGCAGCAGCCCATTCACAGGCATCAGTACCCACTGCAGCAGCCCATTGCCAGGCAGCAGGACCCACTGCAGCAGCCCATTGACAGGCAGCACGGCCCATAGCACATTCATTGCCATTGTATTGTCTCTCTCTGCTTTGCTTAATTAAGTGATTCCTGGGTAGTGTGGAGCAGTGGAGTAGGGCAGAGAGGAGGAGAGAGGGAGAGGAGGAGGGTAGGGGACAGGGAGGGGAGAATAAGGAACATCTTCCTCCTCCTTTCTTTTGTCATTCCAACTCTCTCTCTCTTTCTCTCCGCTTTTCTTCCTCTGTCTTTAGAGCATGTTATCTTAAAGCATCTGAAGGCCTTTTGAATTGTTCCTCTCTGTACTTCTCTTTGAGTCATACTTCAATCCTTCACACTCTACTTCTCTCCTTCCTCTCATGCCGTTTGATGTTCTCTCTGTCACTGAAGATTCAACTGAAAGACGAAAGTCTAGAAAGATTGAGGTAAATATTAGCTGTCAACCATCCACAAACTATGTATCTTAGTGCAGACGGATACATCTCTTACAAAATCATCAAAGTGAGTAAAGTCAATATTGCCACCTTGAACTTGCAGACTGCAGTCAGTGAGAGGTGTGCGTGTGCATGCGTGTGTGTGTGTGTGTGTGTGTGCATGTGTGCCTGTAGGTGTGTGTGTGCAGTGAAGGGACAAAATCTAGTTGTTTCAACTATATATTATTACGTACAGTTAGTGGTTCCACTGACTTTCTTTGTTTACTCAACTTTTTGGTCAGTGTTACCTGCACTTTTAGTTGGCCCAAACTTAGCTGCAACATGAGAAAATGTGGGCAACAAATCTGTCAACTTCAAATGTCTTTGCTCAAATGGACTCATGTGTTGGGACCAGGGTCATTGTGGAACTGGCAGCGGGTGGAGTTTGTCATAGGGGAGGTGTCTTGGTGTCTTGCTCTGTGCGCAGGTGGAGCATGAAGAGATGTAAATCCGGATGTCCTGGGCCAAGGTGGGCCACCAGCCCTTGGCGGTGAGACAGTTGATAGTACAGGCTATACCTGGGTACAGGTGCTGTGTGTGCCCAGGCGAGGAGACGGTCCCGCACATCAGAGGGCATGTAGGGACAGTGGGCAGGTGAGGGCTCCTGTCGCAGGGCTCGACGGATGTCCGCGTCCACATTCCACATGACAGGAGCCACAATGCGAGACAGGGGAGTAATGGGTGTCACGTTCTCCCTCTGATCCTCTGTGTCATGCACCCGGGACAATGCATCGGACTTGACGTTCTTAGATCATGGCCGGTAGGAGAGGGTAAAGTCAAACCTGGCAAAGAATAGGGCACATCTGGCCTGACGCGGGTTCAGCCTCTTCGCTGCTAGAATATACTCTAGGTTTCCGGTGGTCTGTCCAAACAAGGAATGGGTGTCGAGAACACTCCAGCCATTGCCGCCATGTTTTCAGCGCTTTCTTATCGGCCAGCAACCCACGATCCCCACACGTCATAATTCTGCTCAGCATGGATGGAGTTTAGGCGGCGATCCAGTGCTTTGGGATAGAACACTCCCTACTCCAACCTCGGAGGCATCCACCTCCACGATGAAGGGCAGAGATGGGTCAGGATGAACCAGAACAGGTGCATTTCTAAAATGCTCCTTGAGCACACAGAAGGCTTCGTTAGCTGTCTAGGACCTCCCTTCAGGAGGGAGGTGAGAGGGGCAACCACTGTGCTTAAACCCTTAATGAAGAACCTGAAATAGTTCTAAAAACCTAGGAAGCTCTGCACCGCCTTAATGTTGGATGGAACAGGCCACGGCCGTTCTGCATCGACCCTCTGCTCTTCCATCTCCACTCCCGCGGTGGATATCTGATAGACCAGGAAGGAGACCGCCTGCTGGAAGAAAAGACACTTCTCTGCCTTGGCATACAGGTGATGCCCTATCAGCCTCCCCAAAATGGACCTGACATGAGAGACATGTTGCTCGCGTGTAGTGGCGTACACCAAGATGTTGTCTATGTACACCACTACACAGTGACCCAACATGCCTTTAAACACCACGTTAATGAAGAAATGAAACACAAAGAGTGTTACCCTGTATTCGTAGTGTCCAGTGCTGGTGCTGAAGGCAGTCTTCTATGCATCCCCCTCTCTGATGCGCACCAGGTTGTTGGCACTGCATAAATCCAATTTGGTAAAGTACTGAGCACCGTGCATCTGCTTGATACCAGTGGGTATGAGAGGCAGGGTATAAATGAATTTAACAGTTGCCTTATTCAGTGTCTGGTAATCGATACAAGGGTGGAGACCCGCATCCTTCTTTTTCATGAAAAAGAAACCTTGGGCCAGCGCCTCCTGGATGTAGACCTCCATGGCTTCGGTCTCTACATGCGAGACAGAGTAGATGTGCCCCCGCGGGAGGGTAGAACCAGGCAGTAGGTTGATAGTGCAGTCCCATGGGCGAAGAGGGGGCAGGCACGAGTCTTTGAAAAAGCCACTTGTAGGTCCCGGTATTCCTCCGGGATAGGAACGTGGGCGGCCTCGTCCGGACTTTTCACAGAGGTGGCACAGATAAACACAGAGTGACATCTCCCCTGACACTCGTGTGACCAACCCAATAAACTCCTCTCTGTCCATGATATCCCGGGGTTATGCAACTGTAACCAGGGCAAAACCAAAACTACGGGGTGTTCAGGAGAGTCTAAGATGAGGAAAGGGATGCGTTCATGGTGGTTGTGAGCAACTGTGAGGGAAATGAGAATCGTGGTCTGGCACACCAGCCCTGTTTCTAGGGAATGGTTGTCTAGGGCATGGACTGTGATGGGGGTTGTAAAGGGATTAGAGGAATGCGTAATGATAAGGCCACTGACCAGTCTAGGAAATTGCCTGCAGAACCTGCGTCCACTAGGGCAGGACTCAGTAGGGGGCCAGGATAGTCCAGGAAGGTTACAGGAAGGAGGATGGGCTGGGTGGACAGGGAGGAGCAAGGCACATCAATGCCTACCTGGGAAGGTGCATGAGCGCTCCTCTTCCTGTTGCTTCCTCACCTGGTTCTCATTCTGGGGGAGAAACCCGAACCCGCGGGATGGGCGATGACGGGCACGCAGGAGACTATCCAGGTGGATGGCCATGGCGATGAGCTGGTCCAGCATGAAGTCCTCATTGCGACAGGCCAGCTCGGTCTGAACGCCTGCCTGTAGCCCGCTGCAGAATACTGTCAACAGGGCCTGGTCGTTCCAGCCAGTAGACGCAGCCACCTTCCGGAAATCCAGATCGTACTTAGAGACGCTGTCCTGGACCCCTGGCAAAGATGGAGGAGACGCTCACCTATCTCTCGGCCCTCTGTAGGGTGGTCAAAAATGGCACGGAATAGTTGGGTGAAGCGCTCATAGGACTGCACTTCTGGACCGTCCCTCTCCCACAGGGCATGGGACCACGCCAATGACCGGCCTGTTAGCACCAAGATCACCAAGGCCACCGTGTCCCTCTAGGAGGCTATCCCAGCATGACGTGTATGGTGGAGGTAACACTGCAGGAGAAACCCCCTACAGTGAGCTGGGGTGCCGTCAAACAGCTCCGGGAGGGGCAGGTGGATGTTGCTGATCGGACCGGCGCCGCCGAACGCCTGAGCCTGACAGAAGGGTAGCCAAAGCGAAGGCTGGCGTGACATCGCAACCTCTTGGTTCACAGCACTCCAATCTCCCTGCTATGCCACCATGTTTGCGTCAATAACTGATCGAATCAAATCAAATGGTATTTGACACATGCACCGTGTACAACAGGTGTAGACCTCACCGTGAAATGCTTACTTACAAGACCTTAACCAACAATGCAGTTTTAAGAAAATAGAGTTAAGAAAATATTTACTGAATAAACTAAAGTAAAAAATAAATAAAAAGTAACACAAATCAATAATGACACTATATACAGGAGGTACCGATACCGAGTCGATGTACGGGTGTACGGGGGTACAGGTTAGTCAAGGTAATTTGTACATGTCGGTAAAGGTATGAATATTAATTGTTCAACAGTCTTATGGCTTGGGGGTAGAAGCTGTGAAAGATCCTTTTGGACCTACAGGTGATGCTCCGGTACCCCTTGCCATGTGGTAGCAGAGAGAACAGTCTAAGACTAGGGTGGCTGGAGTCGTTGACAATGTTTTGTGCCTTTCTCTGACACCGCAGAGTATATAGGTTCTGGATAGCAGGAAGCTTGGCCCAAGTGATGTACTGGCATGAACACACTACCCTCTGTCTCCGGTACCACTTGCCATGTGGTACATTCTGGTAATCCGTCTGGCCCTGCGGCCTTGTGAATGTTGACCTGTTTAACCTTTTCACACGTACCAACAAATGGGTGTGATCATGCATGGTGGTCCCTGCAGCGTACACTCAAACCGGTGTGATTAGAACACTTATGTAGAACGTCCAGTTTCAATAGACGCAATTGTCAGAATTTGAGCTAGCCACACTGTTTTTTTACAGACACATTTTGCACAAACACAGTCCTTAATGTGACCAGTGTATTTTGCTATAATGTTCAGCCATTCACAGCAGTAGTGACAGCATACACAATCATCCAAACCGGAAAATGTAGGCTACAATAGTCGTAGCGTTTACTGAGGAACGATTGACCCAACACAAGCGGTCATATTTAGACTCTTGGCTGACAGAAACCACAATATAGCAATTACCATTTATAATTCACCACATCACGGGTGAGTTCAACATTGATCTAAATAATTGAGTAAAACACTTTTTAGAAATCGAAAGTAATCCGACGATGGGTAGTTTGCTGGCACCTACCTTCTTAGGGCTAGGCCCCTTTTTTCCCCCACTTCCTGTCTGAATGACATGCCCAAAGTAAACTGCCTGTAGCGCAGGCCCTGAAGCCAGGATATGCATATAATTGTTTCCATTGGAAAGAAAACACTTTGAATCATAAGATATTACAGTTTTTAATGTCCCGTTGGTAGGATAGTCTCGAACGGAGCTCATCCAGTTTGTTCTCCAGTGATTGTACATTGGCTAATAGAACGGATGGTAGAGGCTGGTTACCCACTTGCTGACGAATTCTCACAAGAACCTGATCTCTGCCCCCTGTATTTCTTTATTTTCTTTGTGCGAATGACAGAGATTTGGGCCTTGTCTGCGAACAACATTATATCCTTTGTGTCCGACTCATCTTTGTCCAGTTTGAGGTGAGTAATCACTGTTTGAATATCCAGAAGCTCTTTTCGGTCATAGGAGACGGTAGCATCAACGTTATATACAAAATAAGTTAGAAACATTTAGAAAAAACAGTGCTTCGGAGTCCGTAAAACGGCAGCCATCCCCTCCGGCGCCATTCTTCCGATTTCACCTGCATTGCTAACACTTTGCTATTCAAAGTAAATCTCAGCTGTGTTACAGTACACTCAAGAAAAACAGTTGTATTGATCATAGTGATAACGGGGTAACATTGACACAGAGTAATATGCCATAGAAGTAAATCAAATCAATGATGCGAGAATAGTCCGATGAACTGAGAATTACCGCAGACATGGTGGCGTTGCAGGAAGATCAGAATGCCGAGAACCAATTGGTTGTGAGTTCATTTCCCAGTTGGGGACGTTTGAATGATACTTACTGTTTAAATTAACATATTCATGTATGTCAAATATGTGAAAACATTTTATGTTAATACCACTGTGTGTGTTTAACACAGTTGCACAGCCTTCTTTTAGTTCAGGTGTGCAAATAATAATTTATAGTTGAGTTAACATTTATAGTTGAATAGATGTTTGGCCAAGTATTTATTTTTGTTTTGTTCAAGTAACACTTGGACCGAAAAGTTGAGTGAACAAAAAAAGGTATGTAGAACCAGTCATTTAATAATAATTACTTGAAAGAACACGTTCATAAAAATAAAATAAAATGACAGTGCAGTTTATCACTGCTACTATAAACAGTGGTTGGAAAGTCCAGGCTCTCTGCTCCCAGTGAATGAAAGGTGTGACTACACACACATTTTTTTTGACCTCTAACCCCACTCCACCTCAAAAGACAGCTCTGACAGATGTGGCTTCCCCTGCTCACAATACCTCCTTTCAACCTACTATTCTCTTCTCTACTTTATTTTCATCTGTTCAACCCCCTCCCCTCTCCTCCTCCCCCTTCCTCCTCCCCTGTTACCCCCTGCCTCTCCTATCTTTTGTCAAGGTTGGTGTCGAGTCGTTGCCCTAGGGGAGGATGGGCAGAGGGATCGATAGATAGATAGATAGAGAGAGAGAGAGAGAGAGAGAAGCTCCAACTTACAAAGAGCTCCCTCCTGTACCACAATACGGATGATGTTATCATCCAGAAAACCCCTCAAACAACAACTGAGACATGATCATCTACTGTTTGTTCTATGGTGAAGCCTTTTGATTCAACTGCTTCCTAGATCAAACAGGTGATGAAGACAGGCAGGGTAAAACTGCTTTCCTTTCAGATGATTCAGTAATATAATAATAATAAATATATGCCATTTAGCAGACGCTTTTATCCAAAGGTTAAGTCATTGTGCATACATTCTACTGGGTTCCTAGATCAAACCCAGGTGACCCTGAAGACAGGCCATGCTCTAAACTGAGCCTTTCAGATGATTCAGTAGTAAGCCCGGGCTGACAGGCCACAGCCAGACAGTTGACGAGGCTACAGTGACACCCTGACGCAGACTGACACACTCTCTGTAACGTTGGTCGTAGACCGCCTCACTGTTGCCTCAGGCCTACTCAGCAAATCCGGGCATTATCGGTATAGAAGTAAGAATTTGACCAGGAGGCATTACTGTGACACACACACGCAGAGTTAAGAAGGAGAGGAAAAGTAGCAATGAAAGTGAAAGAGTGACAAGTAAAGTTTCCTTATTGGGAGCATTGGGGAGACAATAACAATAATACATAACCCCTTTACCCCTCATACCTGCCGTGTGTGTGTGTGTGTGTGTGTGTGTGTGTGTGTGTGTGTGTGTGTGTGTGTGTGTGTGTGTGTGTGTGTGTGTGTGTGTGTGTGTGTGTGTGTGTGTGTGTGTGTGTGTGTGTGTGTGTGTGTGTGTGTGTGTGTGTGTGTGTGTGTGCATGCCTGAGCATGCTGGTATGTGTGACAGAGATGCCATTCTACCAACTGCGAGTCATTCCCTGGAACCTGCAGCCTACTGGGGGCCATTAACCCCATGGTGCTCCCACTGCGCTCCGACCCCGAGAGTCGCGACTAATTAATACTCTGTGTACTCTCCACAGAGGTGTCAGATCCTAAAGAAAAGGCAGCGAAGGGATTAAATGACGGAAGTCAAAATCCTCTCTCTCACACATACACCCCGCCATCATCACTCCTTCCCATCACCACCTCTCTTCCTGCCAAAATCATTCCCTCCAAATCCTTTTTGATGTGACATCACAAGAGGCCCGCAAAGTAGAGATAATCCTTGACATTTTTATCAGTCAACCCCCTTTTATTTATCACTATGCTCCGTGTCGCAGTGCAGTGCTCGCCTGTCTTGTTTGCCGATAAAATCTGCCATCCAAAGCAAGCATCGGTGGATCACACATCAAAAACGGCCCGCTCACCCCCTCGGGGCGACGAATTGTCAAAATAATATCCCTCTGTGTGCTCTGGGTGGTAGCCTCATTTTAAAACTTCATTTGATCATTTCCAGGCTTTCGCAGACATAAGCAGAGACAGACACTGTACAGTACGTCTGGAATGATTGTATTTCTTCAAAGCTAACCCAAGTTTTGTCATTTATATATGTAAGAGAGGTGTGTGCGCGGTGTGTGTGTGTGTGTGTGTGTGTGTGTGTGTGTGTGTGTGTGTGTGTGTGTGTGTGTGTGTGTGTGTGTGTGTGTGTGTGTGTGTGTGTGTGTGTGTGTGTGTGTGTGTGTGTGTGTGTGTGTGTGTGTGTCAGTACATACCACACAACTTATATCAGGGATGAGTAACTCACACTAGATACAGAAGAAAGATAGTTAGCTGTGGCAGTAAGTGGAACCACATCTGTTCACCCAGAGGTCAGAGTTAGATCCACTGTCAATAAGAATCATTTTCAACACGTTCTTAACTTTAGTGGCTCAAAACAACAATGAGGGAAATGACAGTTATATTATGTACATATTCAGTGTTAATATCAGTCTTGGCGTCCAACTCTTTAACAGCGCTTTGAACAAACTCTCCAACAACTCTCCACACATGTATAAAAGGGTTGGCGGAAGCGTGTGCTTTTCTCCCCATCTCCCTCTTCGCGGAACGTGTGGATTTGTAAGGAATTATGTGATTTATGTCTGGCAACTTTGATCTTCTAAAAAAGGTCTACAGATTTACACAACAATCATTCTCCCTGGCCCCAGCTTACATGGATGATGTGTCAAGTGGCAATAGGCCAGGACACGTTTTAATAGACTGATCCTGAGAAAGAGAGAGAAAGACAGAGAGTGAGAGAGATAGAGTCGGGGGTGAGAGAGATAGAGAGAGCGAGAGAGAGCGAGAGAGAGAGAGGGGGGGAGGGGTGAGAGAGATAGCGAGAGTGAGAGCGAGAGCGAGAGAGAGAGAGAATGAGAACGAGAGAGAGAGAGAGTACGAGAGAGAGAACGAGAGAGAGAGAACGAGAGAGAGAGAGAGAGAGAGAGAGAGAGAGAGAGAGAGAGAGAGAGAGAGAGAGAGAGAGAGAGAGAACGAGAGGTAAATAGATAAAAGGAAAATATTTTTTAAAGGACAGAGGGAGAGAGAGGTACACTACCGTTCAAAAGTTTGGGGTCACAGAATTGCCTTTGTTTTTGAAAGAAAAACACATTTGTTGTCCATTAAAATACCATCACATTGTTCAAAAATACAGTGTAGACATTGTTAAAGTTGTAAATGACTATTGTAGCTGGAAACTACTGATTTTTATGGAATATCTATGTAGGTGTACAGTGACCCATTATCAGCAACTATCACTCCTGTGTTCCAAAGGCATGTTGTGTTAGCTAATCCAAGTTTATCATTTTAAAAGGCTAAATTATTAGAAAACTCATTTGCAATGATGTTAGCACAGCTAAAAACTGTTTGTTTAAAGAAGCAACAAAACTGGCCTTCTTTGACTAGTTGAGTATCTGGAGCATCAGCATTTGTGGGTTTGATTGCAGGTATAAAATGGCCAGAAACAAATAACTTTCTTCTGAAACTTGTCAGTCATTTCTTGTTCTGAGAAATGAACGCTATTCCATGCGAGAAATTGCCAAGAAATTGAAGATCTCGTACAACGCTGTGTACTATTCCCTTCACCGAACAGCGCAAACTGTCTCTAACCAGAATAGAAAGAGGAGTGGGAGGCCCCGGTGCACAACTAAACACCAGTCTCAATGTCAACAGTGAAGAGGCGACTCCGGGATGCTGGCGTTCTAGGCAGAGTTGCGGAGTTGAAAAAGCCATGTCTCTGTCAAGTGTCTGTGTTTTTTCCCATCTTAATCTTAAACATGAACAATGTTATTGGCCAGTCTGAGATAAGGCTTTTTCTTTGCAACTCTGCCTAGAAGGCCAGCATCCCGGGTGTCGCCTCTTCACTGTTGACATTGAGACTAGGTTTTCTAATGATCAATTAGCCTTTTAAAATAATATACTTGGATTAGCTAACACAATGTGCCATTGGAACACAGGAGTGATGGTTGCTGATAATGGGCCTCTGTACGCCTATGTAGATATTCCATGAATAATCAGCCGTTTCCACCTGCAATAGTCATTTCCAACATTAACAATGTCTGCACTCTATTTCTGATCAATTTGATGTTATTTTAAATGGACAAAAAAAAGTGCTTTTCTTTCAAAAACAAGAGCATTTCTAAGTGACCCCAAACTTTTGAATGGTAGTGTATATACATATAGTATAAACAGCAGCTTGCAGAATGTCTAAAGAAAATGTGAAGTGGCTCAGTTGGTTGGCAGGTGAGTGATGCGTTAGAATACTTATGGGTTCCAGATCACAACACCGTAAATGTGATTTGTTGAGGGGGTAGCTAGCGGAGTGCACTGGAATGAGGGTGCATACCTTGCGTGTTGTTCCTGTCTCGCTATGCATCTGTTACAAAAACACACTCAGCACAGTTAAGTTTCAATCATTTCCTGTCACTCATAGATCAAATAAAATGTCAGAGAGTAATTTCATGGACAAGAATGTACTGGATAATGTTGATATGTTTTGAAAATCAGGCTAGTAGGATGATTGATGGAAACGACTACAAATTCATGACGCCTGATTCATCTGCACAAACAGAAACAATTTGCATTTCAAGTAAATCTAAGAAGACGCGCATATAACAACGTTACTTCCCATGTATCTTAAACTAATGGTCTACAGAGTGTTTCCTCTCCCCAAACAGGCACTGACTGACTGTCAGACTGGAATCCTCTCTAGCTACTTCAGTGGAATGAACCGCCCTAGCCAAGCCATGGTTTGGGTTTTAAAAGCAGTAAGCACAAACACGATACATTTACAGCCACAAGAGATACTTTCTGAATAGACACTCTACTTTTGCAAGTGCTATAATTTCTGTCTCTCCACCCGTCTCTCCCTCTCTTTTTCCCTCCTCCACCCCCCTTCTTTCCCCTCTCTCTGCTGAGGCAGCTGGCAGTGTTCAGAGCAGGGTCTGACATGGTACTTTGAAATAGCAATCACTGGGTTTATAGTGCAGGGAGGACTCGTAAACGTGTCGAGGGGAGAAATATACAATGCTATATTTCACTTTTTTCTATTTAAAAACATTGAGTTATGGCCCCAGAAATGTGTAACCATTAAAGGTGATATGATGTATACTCAGCCTTGTTCTCCAAGTCATTCATCATGTCCCACAATAAAGAAAACACACACAGTGTGCCAGGGGTAACTTACGACTCCCCAGCCCAGTTACCTCTTGGCAGGAGTTACAGAGGAGAGACTTGATCTTTCAGCTACTAAATAACAACTCTAACCTTTCTACCAGATGTGGTCGGAGAGAGTTTCCATGCACTTGTTATGAGTTATCAATCCTTCGGCCAATAAGATGAGTTATGGAGACTTACCTGGCAAAATAGATAGACTGCGCAAACCTTACACAAGGATGAGAAAGAGACTGAGAAAGCGAGGGGAGAGAGCGAGCGAGAGAGCGAGAGAGCAAGTGAAGTGGGGAGGCGGAGTACTTGGCGATAAAAAAAAAAATTAAAAAAGATTTTTGTGATGAAAATAAATGTACCAGTCAAAGTTTGGACACCTACTCATTCAAGGGTTTTTCTTTATTTGTACTATTTTCTACATTGTACAATAATAGGGAAGACATCAAAACTATGAAATGACACATATGGAATCATGTAGTAACCAAAAAAAAGTGTTAAAACAAATCAAAATATGTTAGATTTTAGATTCTTCAAAGTAGCCACCCTTTGCCTTGATGACAGCTTTGCAACCTGCTTCACCTGGAATGCTTCTCCAACAGTCTCGAAGAAGTTCCCACATTTGCTGAGCACTTGTTGGCTGCTTTTCCTTCACCCTGCGGTCCAACTCATCCCAAACCATCTCAATTGGGTTGAGGTTGGTTGATTGTGGAGACCAGGACATCTGATGTAGAACTCCATCTCTCTCCTTCTTGGTCAAATAGCCCTTACACAGCCCGGAGGTTTGTTGGGTCAATGTCCTGTTGAAAAACAAAAACAAATGATAGTCCCACTAAGCGCAAACTAGATGGGATGGCTGATCGCTGCAGAATGCTGTTGTAGCCATGCAGGTTAAGTGTGCCTTGAATTGAAAATAAATCACTGACAGTGTCACCAGCAAAGCACCCTCACACCTCCTCCTCCATGCTTCACGGTGGGAACCACACATGCGGAGATCATCATTCACCTACTTTGCGTCTCACAAAGACACTGCAGTTGGAACCAACAATCTGAAATTGGACTCATCAGACCAATGGACAGATATCCAAAGGTCTAATGTCCATTGCTCATGTTTCTTAGCCCAAGCAAGTCTCTTCTTATCATTGGTGTCCTTGAGTAATGGTTTATTTGCCGAAATTTGACCACGAGGCATGATTCACGCACTCTCCTCTGAACAGTTGATGTTGAGATGTGTCTCTTACTTGAACTCTGTAAATTATTTATTTGGGCTGCAATCTAATCTAATGAATGTATCCTCTGCAGCAGAGGTAACTCTGGGTCTTCCTTTCCTGTAGGGTCTTCCTTTCCTCATGAGAGACAGTTTCATCACAGCGCTTGATTTTTTTGTGTGACTGTACTTGAAGAAACTTTCAAAGTTATTGAATTGTTTTTGGATTGTCTGACCTTCATGTCCTAAAGTAGCGATGGACTGTCATTTCTCTTTGCTTATTTGAGCTGTTTTTGCCATAATATGGACTTGGTCTATTACCAAATAGGGCTATCTTCTGTATGTCACCCCTACCTTGTCACAGCAAAACTGATTGGCTCAAATGCAAAGAAAGAAATTCCACAAATGAACTTTTAACGAGGCAGACCTGTTAATTAAAATGCATTCATCGTGACTCTCATGAAGCTGGTTGAGAGAATGCTAAGAGTGTGCAAAGCTGTCATCAAGTCAAAGGGTGGATTCTTTGAAGAATCTCAAATATAAAATATATTTTGATTTGTTTGACACTTTTTTGGTTACTACATGATTCCATATGTGTTATTTCATAGGTTTGATGTCTTCACTCTTATTCTGCAATGTAGAAAATAGTAAAAATAAAGAAAAACCCTTGAATAAGTAGTTGTGTCCAAACCTTTGACTGGTACTGTAAATCAAATCAAATGTTATTTATTTATCACGTGCTTCGTAAACACAAGTCATTTTTCAACAATGCAGAGTTAAAAATAAAAAAATACACAGTGAATAATTAATAACAATGACAAAAAATAATATCTTTGCTATACTCAGGGAGTACCAGTACCGAGTCGATGTGCAGAGGTACAAGGTAATTGAGGTAGCTATGTACATATAGGTAGGGTTAAAGTGACTAGGCAACAGTAAAGATAATAGACAGTAGCAGCAGCAGGTAGCCATTTGATTAGCCAATCAGCAGTCTTGTTTAGCAGTCTTATGGCTTGGAGGTAGAAGCTGTTCAGGATCCTGTTGGTTCCAGACTCGATGCACTGGTACCGCTTGCCAACAGTCTATGGCTTGGGTGGCTGGAGTCTTGTGGGCCTTCCTCTGACACTCTGGAAAAATGTGGGCCTTCCTCTGACACCACGTGGTATCGAGGTCCTGGATGGCAGGGAGCTCGGCACCAGTGATGTACTGGGCCTTAGTCACCCACCTCTGTAGCGTCTTGAGGTCGGGTGCCTTGCAGTTACCGTTTTCAAGCCAGTCAAGATGCTCTCAAGGGCGCAGCTGTCAAACTTTTTGAAGATCTGAGGGCCCATGCCAAATATTTTCAGTCTCCTTCACAACTGTGTGTGTGTGTGTGTGTGTGTATGGACCATGTTAATTCCTTAGTGATGTGGAACACTGAGGAACTTGAAGCTCTCGACCCACTCCACTACAGACCTGTCAGCTCCTTTGTCTTGCTGATGTTGAGGGAGAGGTCGTTGTCCTGGCATCGTCGTGTCGTCACCAAAGTTGATGATGGGCGTTGGAGAAGTGCCCGGACACACAGTTTATTTACTCCTATCAAATCAAATTGTATTAGTCACATGCCCCCCGAATACAACAGGTGTAGTCATTACGAAACCATTTTTTAAATTAGAATAAGAAACAAACGTAACAAGTAATTAAGCAGTAAAATAACAGTGCCTTGGGGTTGAAGGCCGAGCCGTTGCCATACGAGGCAGTGATGCAACCAGCTCTCGATGGTGCAGCTGTAGAACCTTTTGAGGATCTGAGGACCCATGTCAAATATTTTCAGTCTCCTGAGGGGAGACTTTGTTGTGCCCTCTTCACGACTGTCTTGGTGTGCTTGGACCATGTTAGTTTGTTGGTGATGTGGACACCAAGGAACTTGAAGCTTTCAACCTGCTAGCCTACAGCCCTGTCGGTGAGAATGAGGGTGTGCTTGGTCGTCTTTTTCCTGTAGTCCACAATCATCTCCTTTGTCTTGATCACATTGAGGGAGAGGTTGTTGTCCTGGCACCACATGGCCAGGTCTCTGACCTCCTCCCCATAGGCTGTCTCGTCGTTTGTCGGTGACCAGAACTACCACTGTTGTGTCATCGGCAAACTTAATGATGATGCTGGAGTCGTGCCTGGCTGTGCAGTCATGAGTGAACAGGAAGTACAGGAGAGGACTGAGCACGCAGCCCCGAGGGGCCCCGTGTTGAAGATCATTGTGGCGGATGTGTTCTTACCTACCCTTACCACCTGGGGCCGGTCCGTCAGGAAGTCCAGTATCCAGTTATGGAGGGAGGTGTTTTGACCCAGGGTCCTTAGCTAAGGGCACTATGGTGTTGAATGCTGAGCTGTAGTCAATGAATAGCATTCTCACATAGGTGTTCCTTTTGCACAGGTGGGAAAGGGCAGTGTGGAGTGCAATAGAATTGCATCATCTGTGAATCTGTTGGGGCGGTATGCAAATTGGAGTGGGTCTAGGGTTTCTGGGATAATGGTGTTGATGTGAGCCATGACCAGCCTTTCAAAGCACTTCAGGGCTACAGACGTGAGTACTACGGGTCATCAGTCACAGGTTACCTTAGTGTTCTTGGGCACAGGGACTATGGTGGTCTGCTTAAAACATGTTGATATTACAAACTTGGACAGGGAGAGGTTGAAAATATCAGTGAAGACACTTGCCAGTTGGTCACTGCATGCTCGCAGTACGCGTCCTGGTAATCCGTCTGGCCCTGCGGCCTTGTGAATGTTGACCTCTTTTAAAGGTATTACTCACATCTGCTGTGAAGAGCGTGATCACACAGCCTTCCGGAATAGCTGGTTTTCTCATGCATGTTTAAGTGTTATTTGCCTCGAAGCTCGTCTGGTAGGCTCGTGTCACTGGGCAGCTCTCGGGCTGTGCTTCCGTTTGTCGTCTGTAATAGTTTGCAAGCCCTGCCACTTCCGACGAACGTCAGAGCCGGTGTAGTTGTCCTGTATTGATGCTTTGCCTGTTTTATGGTTCATCGGAGGGCATAGTGGGATTTCTTATAAGTTTCCAGGTTAGAGTCCCGCTCCTTGAAAGTGGCAGCTCTAGCCTATAACTCAGTGCGGGAGCTGCCTGTAAACCATGTCTCCTGGTTGGGGGATGTACGTATGGTCACTGTGGGGACGATGTCATCGATGCACTTATTGATGAAGCCAATGACTGATGTGGTGTACTCCTCAATGCCATCAGAGTAGTCCTGGAACATATTCCAGTCTGTGCTAGTAAAACAGTCCTGTAGCTTAGCATCTGCTTCATCTGACAGCTTTTTTATTGATTGAGTCACTGGTGCTTCCTGCTTAAATTTTTGCTTGTAAGCAGGAATCAGGATAGAATTATGTCAGATTTACCAAATGGAGGGCGGGGGTAAGCTTTGTATGCATCAATGGGTGTGGAGTAAAGGTGGTCCAGAGTTTTTTCCCCCTCTGGTTGCACATTTAACATGCTGATAGAAATTTGGTAAGACGGATTTAAGTTTCCCTGCATTAAAGTCCCCGGCCACTAGGAGCGCCGCCTCTGGATGAGCGTTTTCCTGTTTGCTTATGGCGGAATAGAGCTCATTCAGTGTGGTCTACATGCCAGCATTGGTCTGTGGGGGTATGTAGACAGCTACGAAAAATACAGATGAAAACTCTCTGGGTGGATTATGTTGTCGACAGCTTATCATGAGATACTCTACCTCAGGCGAGCAAAACTTGAGACTTCCTTAGATGTCATGCAACAGCTGTTATTTACAAAAATACATAGTCCATTGCCCCTTGTCTTACCAGACGCCACTGTTCTATCCTGCTGGTACAGCGTATAACCAGCCAGCTGTACATTGATAATGTTGTCGTACAGCCACGACTCCGTGAAGCATAAGATATTACAGTTTTGAATGTCCTGTTGGTGGTTTAATCTTAGGTCATCGATTTCATTTTCCAAAGATTGCGCGTTTGCTCACAGACTGGAAGGAAGTCGTGGTTTATTCAATCGGCTACGAATTCTCAGAATGCAGCCCGCCTTCTGGGCCTGTTCCCGGGAGAGCAGTAAATCATTCACGTTGGACTCTTCAATGTTCAGATAAAAAGAGAGAACGAGAGACAGACAAAGAGACAATGAGACAGGACAAGACATGCGTAGAGAGAGAGAAACTGTGCTAGTTCAGCAGAAAGTGAGGTCAGCGCAGGGAGAAGATATTTCATAAAGTGTCAGCTTGGTATGCAGGACGGTGAGTAATCTTCAACATGACATGGTTATGCTTGTTCAGGTGATAAACGGTTTCTCCCCTGCTTTCTAGGGCAGCGGTAATCATATTCCTGGGGTGGGTGGAAGGCTTGTGTAATATATGTGGCTTCATCACATTCATGTATTCATCAGGGAGAGATTAATTAGACCCCAGACAGTTTAATCTAACTGCGTAACTGGAGTCCCATGTCACCGCAGACTAGAATACTATGTCACCGCAGACTAGAGAAGAGGCTCAACTTACCCCACTCCCTCTTACGTTTGAATCTGTAACATCTTCGGGTTAGGGTTGAACCTGGATATGCACATACAGCTAAGGTTAGGGTTAAACTATTGTTACGGATAGGGTTGAGGCTACGATTATGGTTGAACTGGGATGTGGACATGAAGCTAGGGTTAGGGTTCACACGTTTTCTCAAGCCCTAGCCAACACACCTGAATAATCTAATTGTATTCTACATTAGGGAAGAGTGGTTGAGCCCTTTTTTAAATTGCGCATCACTCCATCAAGGGAAATATAGTATTCTTTCTAACAATGATAGCCACATATATTTCAGGATGTTTTGTATCTATGGAAATAATCACAATTCATATAAACAACGTCTTAAGGATCACAACCTTTTTTTCAATTTTCGCCTAAAAATAACGTACCAAATCTAACTGCCTGTAGCTCAGAGGTACCTTTAGAGGTGAATGTATCAACCCAGTTGCCGTGATAAAAGTGTTTTGTTGTTGTGCACTCTCCTCAAACAATAGCATGATATTTATTTACTGTAATAGCTACTGTAATTTGGACAGTGCAGTTAGATTAACAGGAATTTAAGCTTTCTGCCCATATAAGACATGTCTATGTCCTGGAAAGTTTGCTGCTACTTACGTCATTCTAGTCACAATAGAACATGTTAGCAGCAACCGTCCCGATTTAGGGACACCGATCTCGTAATGGTTTTAAAGTTCTGAAAACACAGTTTGTACAAAAGTGGTCACTTGGCACAAGTAAGTTCATCCGGGGGACAGGGTAAGTTAAACCGCCTACACATTTCTTTACTGAATGACATATTACCACTATCTTCTTATAAATCTTTATTTCCCAAACACAATTCAACACAATTTAAAAAATATATCTATTTCACCTTTATTTAACCAGGTAGGCTAGTTGAGAACAAGTTCTCATGTACAACTGTGACCTGGCCAAGATAAAGCATAGCAGTGCGACACAAACAACAACAGAGTTACACATGGAATAAACAACATGCAGTCAATAATACAATATAAAAAGTCTATATACAGTGTGTGAAAAGGAGGTAGGATAAGGAGGTAAGGCAATAAATAGGCCATGGTGGCTAAATAATTGCAATATAGCAATAAAACACTGAAGTGATAGATGTGCAGAAGATGAGGATGTGCAAGTAGAGATACTGGGGTTAAAATGAGCAACATAAATAAAATAAATAACAGTATGGGGATGAGGTAGTTGGATGGGCTATTTACAGATGGGCTATATGTCATGTCCTGAATTTAGTTTCGTTTTTATTTCTCTATTTTAGTTTGGTCAGGGCGTAAGTTGGGGTGGGCTTTCTTTGTTTTTGATCTATGTTTTGTATTTCTGGTTTTTGCCTGGTATGGTTCCCAATCAGAGGCAGCTGTCAATCGTTCTCTCTGATTGAGAACCATACTTAGGCAGCCTGTTTTAGGCAGCCATACTTAGGCAGCCTGGTCGGTAGTTGTTTTCTGTTTTGTATTGCTGCACCATACAGGACTGTTTCGTTTTTGTTTCACTCTCTTTGTTATTTTGTTTAGTGTTTCTGTTCCAATAAAATAACATAAACACTTACCACGCTGCGCATTGGCCGGTCCTTCATACTCCTCATCAGAAGAGAAAGAAAACTGTTACAGAACTACCCACCACCAAAGGACCAAGCAGCATGGTAACAAGGAGCAGAGGGTTCTGGACTCCTGGATTTGGGAGGAGATATTGGACGGCAAGGGACCCTGGGCACAGGCTGGGGAATATTGCCGCCCCAAGGAAGAACTGGAGGCAGCGAAAGCTGAGTGGCGGCGATATGAGTTAAGGCAGCGCAACAGGCATGAGAGGCAACCCCCCAATTTGTTTTGGGGGGAGGCACACAAGGAGATTGGCAGAGTCAGGTGATAGACCTGAGCCAACTCCCCGTGCTTACCGGAAGAAGCGTAGTACTGGTCAGGCACCGTGTTATGCAGTCAAGCGCACGGTGTCACCAGTACACGCTCATAGCCCGGTGCGCTATCGGCCAGCCCCCCGCAAGTGCCATGCGAGAGTGGGCATCCAGCCAGGGCGTATTGTGCCAGTTCAGCGTGTTTGGTCTCCGGTACGCCGTTTCGGCCCAGGGTATCCTGCGCCGGCTCTGCGTGCTATGTCTCCGGGAAGCTGGGAGGGTGCAGTGCGCCCTATGCCTGCGCTCCGCCCGTGCTGGGCGAATATGGGCATCAAGCCTAAGGGAGAGGTGCAAGTGGTATGCACCAAATCTCCAGTGCTCACCTACAGCCCGGTTCAACCTGTGCCTGCACTCTGGAGGGTCCGGGCTAAAGTGGTCATCCAGTCTGGAGGAGTGGTACCAAGGCTGCGCACCAGAGCTCCAGTGCTCCCCCACAGCCCGCTCCATCCTCCTCCACGCACCAGGCCTCCTGTAGGTCTCCCCAGCCTGGTGGGTCCTGTGGCAGCCCCACGCACCAGGCTGTCTCTCCGTCTCCTCCCTCCAGGTTCTCCCGCCTGTCCGGCGCTTCCAGAGTCTCCCTCCTGTACGGAGCTGCCAGAGCCACCCGTCATTCAGGAGCTGCCAGAGCCGCCCTTCACTCCGGAGCTGCCAGAGTCTCCCGCCTGTCCGGCGCTTCCAGAGTCTCTCTCCTGTCCGGAACTGCCAGAGCCACGCGTCAGTCTGGAGCTGCCAGAGCCGCCCGTCAGTCAGGAGCTGCCAGAGCCGCCCGTCAGTCAGGAGCTGCCAGGGCCGCCCGTCAGTCTGGAGCTGCCAGGGCCGCCCGTCAGTCAGGAGCTGCCAGAGCCGCGCGTCAGTCAGGAGCTGCCAGAGCCACCCGTCAGTCAGGAGCTGCCAGAGCCGCCCGTCAGTCAGGAGCTGCCAGAGCCGCCCGTCAGTCAGGAGCTGCCAGAGTCTGCCGCTTGTCCTGCGCTGCAAGAGTCTCCAGCCTGTTCGGCGCTGCCAGAGTCTCCCGCCTATTCGGGGCCCGCTGTAAGAGCCCCCAGCCTGGGGTCGGCGGCGAGGGTCGCTGCTCCAAAGGCGCCACTTAAGTGGGCCAAGACTATGGTGGAGTGGGGTCCACGTCCCGCGCCAGAGCCGCCACCGCGGACAGATGCCCACCCAGACCCTCCCCTATGGGTTTAGATTTTGCTGCCGGAGTCCGCACCTTTGGGGGGGGGGGGGGGTACTGTCACGTCCTGACCTTAGTTCCTTTTTTATGTCTCTATTTTAGTTTGGTCAGGGTGTAAGTTGGGGTGTTCATTCTATGTTTTTGTTCTATGGTTTGTATTTCTGGTTTTGGCCTGGTATTGTTCCCAATCAGAGGCAGCTGTCATTCGTTGTCTCTGATTGAGAACCATACTTAGGCAGCCTGTTTTACCACTATGGGTGGTGGGTAGTTGTTTTCTGTTTTGTGTTGCTGCACCTTACAGGACTGTTTCATTTTCGTTTCACTCTCTTTGTTATTTTGTTTAGTGTTTCTGTTCCAATAAAATAACATAAACACTTACCACGCTGCGCATTGGTCCGATCCTTCATACTCCTCGTCAGAAGAGGGAGAAAACCGTTACACTATGTACAGGTGCTTTGACAGCTGGTGCTTAAATTTAGTGAGAGAGATATGAGTCTCCAGCTCAGTGATTTTTGCAGTTCGTTCCAGTCATTGGCAGCAGATAACTGGAAGGAAAGGCGGCCAAATGAGGAATTGGCTTTGGGGGTGACAGTGAGATATACCTGCTGGAGCGCATGCTATGGGTGGGTTCTGCTTTGGTGACCAGTGAGCTGAGATAAGGCGGGACTTTTCCTAGCGAAGACTTATAGATGACCTGGAGCCAGTGGGTTTGGCGACGAATATCAAGCGAGGGCCAGCCTATGAGAGCATACAGGTTGCAGTGGTGGGTAATATATGGGGTTTTGGTAACAAAACGGATGGCACTGTGATAGACTGCATCCAATTTGCTGAGTAGAGTGTTGGAGGCTATTTTGTAAATTACATCACCGCAGTCAAGGATCGGTAGGAAAGAATGTGGTGATTGACAGAGTCGAAAGCCTTGGCCAGGTCGATGAATACAGCTGCACAGTATTGTCTCTTATCGATGGAGGTTATGATATCGTTTAGGACCGTGAGCATGGCTGAGGTGCACCCATGATCAGCTCGGAAACCAGATTACATAGCGGAGAAGGTACGGTGAGATTTGAAATGGTCGGTGATCTGTTTGTTAACTTGGCTTTCGAAGACCTTAGAAAGGCAGGGTAGGATGGATATAGGTCTGTAGCAGTTTGGGTCTAGAGTGTCTACCCCTTTGAAGAAGGGGATGACCGCAGCAGCTTTCCAATCTTTGGGGATCTCAGACGGTACGAAAGAAAGGTTGAACAGGCTAGTAATAGGTGATGCAACTATTTCGGCAGATCATTTTAGAAACAGAGGGTCCAGATTGTCTAGCCCGGCTGATTTGTAGTGGTCCAGATTTTGCAGCTCTTTCAGAACATCAGCTATTTGGATTTGGGTGAGAAATGGGGGAGGCTTGGGAATGTTGCTGTGGAGGGGTGCAGGGCTGTTGACTGGGGTAGGGGTAGCCAGGTGGAATGCATGGCCAGCCGTAGAAAAAATGCTTATTGAAATTCTCAATTATCATGGATTTATCGGTGGTGACAGTGTTTCCTAGCCTCAGTGCAGTGGGCAGCTGGGAGGAGGTGCTTTTATTCGCCATGGGGTTTACAGTGTCCCAGAGCTTTTTGGAATTAGTGCTGCAGGAATCAAATTTCTGTTTGAAAAGCTAGCCTTTGCGTTCCTAACTGCCTGTGTATATTGGTTCCTAACTTCCCTGAAAAGTTGCATATCACGGGGGCTATACCATGCTAATGCAGTACACCACAGGATGTTTTTGTGCTGGTCAAGGGCAGTCAGGTTTGGAGTGAACCAAGGGCTATATCTGTTCCTGGTTCAATGTTTTCTGAATGGGGCATGCTTATTTAAGATGGTGAGGAAAGCACTTTTAAAGAACAACCAGGCATCCTCTACTGACGGGATGAGGTCAATATCCATCCAGGATACCCGTGCCATTCACAATCGCCTTTTTGTCTTTTAATAATTTTAAGCATATTTTAACAACTAACAAACACTTAGTACTTTTTTTTACAACACTTTTAACATAGGACAGGCCCTGTATTTACCTCCTATCCCAGCAGGAATGCCTTGCATTATGCCTGGGAAGAAAACACTTCAAGGATGCATTCTAGGTTCAGCACGTACTGGAGCTTATAGACTCCCCAACTGATGTATAGAACAACCCTAAAATGATCTACTTTGGTTTAGATAAAAGCGTCATAAAACCTTTAGCACAATAAATTAATTTGACTTGGTGAAAATTCTGTATTGTTTCCTAGAAACAAGGGAGGCTCAACTTCAACCACTCTCTCCTACAGTAAATATCTAGCGTCGTTGATTATTGGAGTCAGGGGGAGGAACAGTGTGACACCTTTCAGCTCTATGCTCAATAGGCTAATCTGTCCACTGAACAAAAATATAAAACACAACATGTAAAGTGTTGGTCCCATGTTTCATGAGCTGAAATATAAGATCCCAGAAATGTTCCATAAGTACCAAAACCTTTTTCTCTAAAATGTGTACTTAATTAGTTTACATCCCTGTTTATTGAGCATTTCTCCTTTGCCAATGCAATCTATCCACATGACAAGTGTGGCATATCGAGAAGCTGATTAAACAGCATGATTATTACACAGTTGCACCTTGTGCTGGGGATAATAAAAGTTAACTCTAAAATGTGCAGTTGTGTCACAAAACACCACAGATATCTCATGTTTTGAGGGAGCATGCAATTGGCATGCTGACTGCAGGAATGTCCACCATAGCTGTTGCCAGAGAATGTAATGTAAATTTTTCTACCATAAGCCACCTCTAACATTGTTTTAGAGAATTTGACAATACGTCCAACGGGCCTCACAACCGCAGACCATGTGTATGGCGTCATGTGGGCGAGTGGTTTGCTGATGTCAACGTTGTAAACAGAGCGCCCCATGGTGGCGGTGGGGTTATTGTATGGACAGGTATAAGCTATGGACAACGAACACAATTGCATTTTATTATTATTTGAATGTACAGAGATACCGTGTCAATGGGATGAATGACCCATTGTTGTGCCATTCATCCACCGCCATCACCTCATGTTGCAGCATGATAATGCATGGCCATGTCACAAGGATCTGTACACAATTCCAAGAAGCTGAAAATGTCCCAGTTCTTCCATGACCTGCATATTGACCAGACATGATGCAAACCATTGAAGAGGGGTGGAACAACGTTCCACGGGCTAAAATCAACAGCCTGATCAACTCTATGCAAAGGAGATATGTCACGCTGCATGAGGCAAATGGTGGTCACACTAGATACTGACTGGTTTTCTGATCCACACCCATACTTTTTAAAAAAGGTATCTGTATTCCCAGTCATCTGAAATTAGGGCCTAATGAATGTATTTTAATTGACTGATTTCTTTATATTAACGTGCATACCAATTGACTGATTTCTTTATATTAACGTGCATACCAATTGACTGATTTCTTTATATTAACGTGCATACCAATTGACTGATTTCTTTATATTAACGTGCATACCAATTGACTGATTTCTTTATATTAACGTGCATACCAATCGACTGATTTCTTTATATTAACGTGCATACCAATTGACTGATTTCTTTATATTAACGTGCATACCAATCGACTGATTTCTTTATATTGACGTGCATACCAATTGACTGATTTCTTTATATTAACGTGCATACCAATTGACTGATTTCTTTATATTAACGTGCATACCAATTGACTGATTTCTTTATATTAACGTGCATACCAATTGACTGATTTCTTCATATTAACGTGCATACCAATTGACTGATTTCTTCATATTAACGTGCATACCAAATCTTTGAAAGTGTTGCACGTTGTGTTTTGTTTAGTGTAATTCCAGTTATAGGGATTACATAAGGAGATCAGCTCGATCCTGGCTGTCAGCCGTAAGATGACGGATGTCACTGAAACAGGGTGATAAGTATTTGTTTGATGTGACATGGCTGATAGGCAATGATTTACTTACACAACGATCTGTGCCTCGGCCCTCGTGACATCAAAGCCTGATGAGCACTCCGACAACTCTGACACGGCCCCCGCCCCACACCATGACTGACAGGGCCAATAAGGCAAATGTCATTCATTTATTATGCGGCCTCTCATACAAACACACAGGCAGGCTCAGGCAAACACAAACACACACATAGGGAAAGCAGCAATGAAAATCAAGCTGCTAATCACGTGAACTTTTTTGCAATTCTCAGGGATTTCAATCTAATAACAGAATACGAAAATCCAGTCAAAGCTGATCAACTGAGTGGACAAACAGTGTTATCCTATCTGGATTCCTGCATTGGGATAGTAACCCGTCACGTAAAAGGCAAGCAAACAAACAGAATACGCAGTTAGCACCTTTCGGCAGTCTTTCGAAATTAGCCCAACGTTACGCTATTCTTTGTTTAACCACGAGTCAAGTGTTTAGACAGACGGTGTCGGGGCTGCTGCCGTGTCTAGAGAGAAGACAGGTTCAGGGTGTGTGTTGAGCGCTGACAGATGTGGGACAGAATCATTTGTGTGCGTGTGTGTGCTTTTGCGTGTGTGCGTATATTTGTCTGTTTGTGTGTGTGTGTGTGTGTGTGTGTGTGTGTGTGTGTGTGTGCGTGCGTGCGTGCGTGCGTGCGTGCGTGCGTGCGTGCGTGTGTGTATGTGCATGCATTCTGAGACTGTAATACATCTTTCCCTCTGTAATGGGGTGTTTGGGGTTAGGAATGGATGTTGCTGGCCAGCGATTATGCTGGTATGCACCCAGCACACAGCCTACATTATGCCTAACCATCAGTCGTGTATGGCCCTCGGCTCTCAAGATGGCTGCCATATATTAGTCTTCTTTGACATGCAGGCTGTGAGTGAGGGTTGGATGAAGGGTTAAGTAAATAAAGTCACTCAACTGGGTAGCATTCAAAAAGCAAAGAAATGCCTCCCCCCTACACTCAGCGTAAGCAGCCCACAGACTTCCCTATCAAAGTGACTTATTGAACTGGCTGACTGGGTCAATAGGTACCATAGATCTGGGTCCGGTCGGTTGCACTGTTACACCCTGCCTTTTTATTCGATTTTATAGACAGACTCAAGATTAATGATGGCGGTTCAGAATGAGAACGATCGCCTCTTGTTTCAGCCACTAACTCATTATAAAGCTGAGAATCACACAAATTAGGACTGCGTTTTGCTTCTAGTGTTGTAGTGTTTGACAATGAGAACACAACAAACACACTCACTGATCAAACACTAGTAAGGTTTCGGGTGTTAAAAAAAAATCTCCCTAAAGGAAGCGAAATCAAGGGGGTGTAAAAACATCTTTGATGTCAAATGAGATGTCCCAAAATGATGTTCCCTCTCGTCTGATCCAGACCTCATCCTCTGGAAGCCTGATCTCCTTGAATCTATCTCCCCACCCACAGACCCACAGCTAGCAGATAACTGCTCCCCTCCTCTCCCTGCCTGCTGTCTGACTACAATGGCAACTTTTGTTGTGTGGCATGCCAAGGGGGAATGTGTGTGTGTGCTTGCTTGTTTGCGTGTGTGTTTGAGGAAGTGGATAAGCTCTTGTGAGTTTAAATATGTGAGTAAGTGATGGTCGAGATTAGCTGGTGACAGGCAGCCAGGCAGGTGGAGGGACTAGACGATAAAACAAACAGGCTCTGAGCATCACGCTGCTGAGAGATAAGTGCTCTGTTCACTACAGCTGACTGACACTGCAGCTTCACACAGATTAGCATTGTTTAACTATGGAAACGAACACACATTATAATATCTACTGATGGTGTGAGAGAGAGAGTGTGTATGTACGTTCATGCTTGCATGTGGTTCATTTATCAGCAAACAAACACGCTGTCAATCATGTCCAGGGTGTGTGTGTGGTGGGTAGCATAGGGACATAAAAATATATTATAACTGGCCTTGATCTTAATGCACTTTCAGAGGAATGCTTGTCTGGCAGACAGAGTGGGAGAGAACTAGAGAGATTTATGACCATTTTAAAATGAAAGACTCCATTGGTTATAGAAGATCATTATAAATTATCCACCACCTCAAGGTCAATAAATACCAGCGTTGGATTCGAAAATGAATGTGTGTGTGTCTGTGTGTGTGTGTCTGTGTGTGTGTTTAGTCACTAGGTAGACCCTCCACCCAGTATACAACATTCTATAGTGTATGCCACAGTACAGGGATCAGATCTATCAATCATTGGGCCATGTTTAGATACTCCAGGTCTGTCAAGATGGCTGCCGTTGTTTTGCTGAGCGGCGTTGCTATGATCATGTTTCAGTTTCAAGTTTTATTAGTTGTACGTAAGGGATAGGCATGGTATACATCATCCAACAAAATGCTTACTTGCGGTATAAAAAAAAGAAAAATACGAACATAAAGTAAATGGCTCAGTAGAAAAATCATTTTAGCAAAAGTATAATACAGAAAGGTACAATATTTACACATGTTCATATTTTTATTTATACGTGTATTGGGGAAGAGGGGAGGGGGGGAAGTGTATAAATTGAGCAGTATAATAAAAGTCTGATAGCAGCAGTTATGATTTGTGCTAAGGTGCAGAGAATCAGAGCAGGTGGTCAGTCCAGTCCAGGTGTTCAGCAGTCAGATAGAAACTGTCTTTGTGATTGTTGGTATCAGACCTCATGCTCCGATACCATCTGCCCAAAGATAAGGGAGAGAACAGCTCGTGGCTGGTGTGTGGGGGGTCCTTGATGATGCTGCGTGCCCTCCTCAGGCACTGTTTCCATTAGATTTTCTGGATGGGTAGAAGCACGGTCCCAGTGATGTACTGGGCCGTCTTCACTACCCATTGGAGGGCCTTGCGGTCGTGGACGAAGAAATTCCCGTACCAGGCCGTGATGGAACCGGTCAGGATGCTCTTGGTGGTGCAGTGGTAGTATCTGAAGAGGACCCGGGGCGTCAGCCGCCATAGGACGTAGAGACGCTGTTGTGCGTCTCTACACAGATGATGTGGATGCAGAGGAACTTAAAACTCGTAATTCTCTCTACTACGGTCCCATTGACATGGATCGGGGCGTGTTCTCTGATCAGAGAGAGAGAGAGGCTGGGAGATAGATCTCCATAGGAACCCACTGGGCAAAAACTGCTTGAATAAAAAATGCAATATGTAGATGTTGAATCAATGTGGAAAAATGATTGGATTTGCATAGTCATCGACTTATGGGAATTTAGTGTTTTTTTTTACCCAACTTTTAACCTTAATCCAATGACATGGTGAAATGTTTTGTTGATTTCAAGTTGAATTAATGTTGGTTGACAACTGAACCAAATGCAAATCAAAACCAAACATTGAAATGACATCTGTGCCCAGTAGGAAGCCTGCCTCCACACCATCAACAACAGGAAATGTGTCACAGCTGTTACTGACCAACTTCAAGGTGACTGGTGGAAAGTCCAGGCCATTGTTCAGGTCGGCCCTCCCTTTCTCTCTCCCTCTCTCTTCTCTGCCTTTTCTTTTGTCCTCCCCCTGCTGTGTCATTCTTCCTCTCCCCTCCCCCATACCATTCTTATTTCCCTTTTCATGTTGATGGTCAAGGGAGGAAACACTGAGGAGTACAAAGCAAGACCAATTAGTTGGCTGACTGACTTTGATAAACTCACACATCCAACTCAGTGAGGTACGGTATCGGTGCCTCCACCATGCCTGTGTCTCATCATGACACAAGTACAGGGTGCAGATTCCTCCATGCAGCTGCATTCTCTCCAGTGGTGTTGAACTTTGACCTTGATCCCTGATGTCATGTTTCTCCAGCACTCTGCCTCTTATCACCACCACGACAATGAAGGCTGTATAAATGAAGTTGTATTGGTCACGTACACATATTTTGCAGATATTATTGCCGGTGCAGCGAAATGCTTATGTTTCTGGCTCCAACAGTGCACTAATACGGAACAATATACACAAGTGGTAATCATATTCCTGGGGTGGGTGGAAGGCTTGTGTAATATATGTGGCTTCATCACATTCATGTATTCATCAGGGAGAGATTCATTAGACCCCAGACAGTTTAATCTAACTGCGTAACTGGAGTCCCATGTCACCGCAGACTAGAATACTATGTCACCGCAGACTAGAGAAGAGGCTCAACTTACCCCACTCCCTCTTACGTTTGAATCTGTAACATCTTCGGGTTAGGGTTGAACCTGGATATGCACATACAGCTAAGGTTAGGGTTAAACTATTGTTAAGGATAGGGTTGAGGCTACGATTATGGTTGAACTGGGATGTGGACATGAAGCTAGGGTTAGGGTTCACACGTTTTCTCAAGCCCGAGCCAACACACCTGAATAATCTAATTGTGTTCTACATTAGGGAAGAGTGGGGTAAGTTGAGCCCTTGTTTAAATTGAGCCTCACTCCATCAAGGGAAATATGCTATTCTTTCTAACAATGATAGCTACATATATTTCAGGATGTTTTGTATCTCTGGAAATAATCACATTTCATGTAAACAACCTCTTAAGGATCATAACCTTTTTTCAATTTTCGCCTAAAATGACATACCCAAATCTAACTGCCAGTAGCTCAGGACCTGAAGCAAGGATATGAATTTTCGTGATACCATTTGAAAGGAAACACTTTAAAGTTTGCGGAAATGTGAAATTAATGTAAGAGAATAGCACATTAGATGTGGTAAAATGTTTTTTTTTCACTGAAATGCAAGAGATAAATTAGATAGGAGTTAGGCGCAATTTAGATTTTGGCCACCAGATGGCAGCAGTGTGTGTGCAACGTTTCAGACTGATTCAGTGAAGTGTTCCATTACTACACTATATTATGTATCAGGTCTGCCAGGAGTTTTTCCAAATGACCCGAATTGGTCAATTGATACATTTTCAAGTACATAACTACAGAGAACATACAAAAATGTTATGGTAATAAAAAATGTAAGTCTACACACTCCCAAGAATGTCATACATGATGGATAATTAGCTTCCCTACAGAAAAGACACCTGGGTAACCTGGGTGTGGGGCCAGAGACAGCAGGGGATGAAACTGTAGAACCCAAGATTACTGAATGTAAGTACATTATTTACCTTCAGAGGTGAATGTATCAAACCAGTTGCCATGATAAAAGTGTTTTGTTGTTGTGCACTCTCCTCAAACAATAGCATGATATTTATTCACCGTAATAGCTACTGTAAATAGGTAAAGGTAAATTAACAAGAATTTAAGTTTTCTGCCCATATAAGACATGTCTATGTCCTGGAAAGTTGGCTGTTACTTACAATGTCATTCTAGTCACATTAGAGCATGTTAGCAACAGCCGTCCCGGTTCAGGGACACCGATTCCGTAGAGGTTAAAGTTTTGAAAACACAGTTTGTCCAAAAGTGGTCTCTTGGCACAAGTAAGTTGATCCGGGGGACAGGGTAAGTTAAACCGCCTACACATAACTTAGCTGAATGAAATAGTACCACTACCTTTTTAAATCTTAATTTCCCAAACACAATTCAACACAATTACAATCGCTTTTTTGTCTTTTAATAATTTGAAGCATATTTTAACAGTACTTTTTAAAAGACTTTTAACATAGGACAGGCCCTGTTGTTACCTCATCCCAGCGGGAATGCCTTGCATTACTCCTGGGAAGAAAACACTTCGAGGATGCACTTTCATGCTAGGTTCAGGACATATTAGAGCTTATAGACACCCCAACTGATGTATAGAACCATCTTAAAATGATATTCTTTGGTTTAGATAAAAACCCTCTAGCACAATAAATGAACTAATACAGAACAATACACACAAATCCCAAAAATGAACATCAGAACGAGCAATGGCTGGTTAGTTCCAACACTAGATATCACCTTCAAAAAAACACTGACTACTGGCTGCCGTATGAGGATGGTTTGATGACTAACACATTAAAACAAGCTGCGGGTTAGTATATACATACAGTAGACTATACCAATATAAATACTATATTATGCACAATATAATTATTAATTGTATTACTACTATATTCACTGTTATAAACTGGGTGGTTCGAGCCCTGAATGCTGATTGGCTGACAGGCGTGGTATATCAGACCGTATACCATGGTATGACAACACATTTATTTTTACTGCTCTAATTACATTGGTAACCAGTTTATAATAGCAATAAGGCACCTCTGGAGTTTGTGATATATGGCCAATATACCATGGCTAATGGCTGTGTTCAGGCGTCGTGCCTAAGAACAGCCCTTAGCCATGGTATATTGGCCATATACCACACCTCCTCGGGCCTTATTGCTTAATTCTATGTTTTGCCATTAGGCACAGATTTCTTATATCGAGGATACTCTGTAGTAGAGGGACACATCTCCATGTAGCCTTTTGCCCATAGGTTATGATTCTGATGGATTAAGACCCATTTCTTCCTGGATTGAGACGGCAGCTAGAGGATTGGGAGCATCAAAGCCCCTCCGACTGAGACTATTCCGGGCCGCAGCTAATAGCTCTTGTCAGGCGTAATTTTTAAGTACTTTAACCAATTCATTGTATAATTAGGTTAACAAAATTAGCTCATTGCAGAGTCAGTCAGCAGCCTGGCGGTAATGCAATCAAGTTATTAACATTCCAGATATATGGACGCGTCAATACGGAGGTGCTGTTCAAACTCTTTATCACTTCTCTCCCTGACTGGTTGTGAAAATGACATTAAATACTAAAAAGCAATGGACTCCAATGTGACATGTTCTATGTCGATGCAGAGAGAGAAAGAGAGAGAGAGAGAGAGAGAGAGAGAGAGAGAGAGAGAGAGAGAGAGAGAGAGAGAGAGAGAGAGAGAGAGAGAGAGAGCGAAACAATTCTACTCACCCTGGCCTAAACATTAACACCACAGGTAACTTCCACAAGGCTGTGAACGATCTGAGAGAGAAGGCAATAGGAATCAAAAGGAACATAAAACTACATCCCCGTTAGGATCTGGCAGAAAACACTTCAAATCAGTTGTAGAACCCATTGCCCTCTATAATTGAGCTCTGGGGTCCACTCACCAAATGGGACAAACACCCAATTGAGACTCCATGCAGAATTCTGCAAAAATATACCCCAAACAATGCATGTAGAGCAGAATTAGGACTACTCCCGCTAGTTATCAACATCCAGAAAAGAGCGTTTTAATTCTACAACCACCTAAAAGGAAGCGATGCCTACACACATATTATTATATTATTATTATTATTATTATTATTATTACATTCCATCACAAAGCCCTTACCCACAGAGAGACCTGCTTCTCCGTATGGAGGTATGCATTGACTGTTTGAGCATTTCCACTGCTCCAGAGTCCAATGGCGGTGAGCTTTATCCCACTCCACCCGACACTTGGTGTTGCGTATGGTGATATTATGACTCGTGTCCGGCTGCTCGGCCACGGAGACCCATTTCATGAAGCTCCCCACGAACAGTTATTGTGCTGACGTTGCTTTCAGAGGCAGTTTGGAACTCGGTAGTGAGTGTTGCAACCGAGGACAGGTGGCTTTTCTACTCGCTGTGCGCTTCAGCACTCGGTGGTCCCGTTCTTCGAGCTTGTGTGGCCTACCACTTCGCGGCTGAGCCGTTGTTGCTCCTAGACATTTCCACATCACAATAACAGCACTTACAGTCGACCGGGGGCAAATGTTTTTTTTAAATAATTTGTCTGACAAGGGGGAGGTTATCCTAGATCACTGTCCCTGCTCTGAGACGCTTTGTGAATATGGGCCCTGAAGAAAGCTGTTGCCCAATACCCTGCACAGCAGTCCTTTCACAGCAGGACCCTAGAGCAGGGGTAGGCAATCCTGTACCTGAAGTGTCGCAGTTACTGCAGGATATAGTTGAAACACACCGGGGGTGTGGTGCCATGGCTTCTCAAAACATTCTTGTACGTTCTTGGACAGACTGATACGTTTGCTCTGTTCGGTGGGTGTGTGCCGGCGTGTGGCTTGAAGCAATGAGTTATTGAAAGGGCACTTCTATTACGATTTTTATGTGCTGAACTGTCACGTTCTGTCCATCGTTCGTATGTGTTTTCCTTGTTTTAGTGTTGGTCAGGACGTGAGCTGGGTGGGCATTCTATGTTGTGTGTCTGGTTTGTCTATTTCTATATTTGGCCTGATATGGTTCTCAATCAGAGGCAGGTGTTAGTCATTGTCTCTGATTGGGAACCATATTTAGGTAGCCTGTTTTGTGTTGGGTTTTGTGGGTGATTGTTCCTGTCTCTGTGTTTTGCACCAGATAGGGCTGTTTTTGGTTTTCTATGTTTATTGTTTTGTAGTGTTCATGTTTATCTGTTTTTATTAAACATGAGTCAATATAACCACGCTGCGTTTTGGTCCTCCTCTACTTCACCACAGGAAAACCCTGACAGAATCACCCACCAACCAAGGACCAAGCGGCGTGGTAACGGGCAACGGCAAAAGCAGCAGCAGGAGAAGGAACAGAGGCAGGAGCAGCAGCAGCAGCAGCAGCAGTGGGAGATGCTGCACTATTTGGATAAATGGACTTGGGAGGAGATCCTTGACGGAAAAGGACCCTGGGCAGAGCCATGGATGGAATTGGAGCTGTCGGCGAAGCAGAGTGCTGAGTCTGAGAGTGTGGAGGATGTATTGGACAGAGTAGAAAGAAAGCTGTTGGTTTGGCATGGTATGCACGGCATACCAGTGCCAGCACCACGCATCAGGCCTACAGTGCGTCCCGCCTGTCCAGCGCTGCCGGAGCCTTCCTCCTCTCCAGCGCAGCCAGAGTCTCCCGCCTGTCCGCCGCTGTCAGAGCTACCGCCCCTCATGCCAGAGGCGCCAGAGCCCCTCATTCCAGAGGCACCAGTGCTTCTCAGTCCAGCGCTACCAGAGCCTTTTTCTCCAGTCTGCCAAGCACCGTCTGAGCTACCTGTCTGCCCAGCGCCGTCTGAGCTACCAGTCTGCCCAGCGCCGCCAGTGCCGCCAGTCTGCCCAGCGCCGCCAGTGCCGCCCGTCTGCCCTGCGCCATCTGAGCTACCAGTCTGCCCAGCGCCGTCTGAGCTACCAGTCTGCCCAGCGCCGCCAGTGCCGCCAGTCTGCCCAGTGCCGCCAGTGCCGCCCGTCTGCCCTGTGCCAGCGCTACCAGTCTGTCCAGTGCCGCCAGTCTGCCCAGCACCGCCAGTGCCGCCAGCCCAGTGCCGCCAGTCTGCCCAGCACCGTCTGAGCTACCCGTCTGCCCAGCGCCGTCTGAGCTGCCAGTCTGCCCAGTGCCGCCAGTCTGCCCAGTGCCGCCAGTCTGCCCAGCGCCGCCAGTGCCGCCAGTCTGCCCAGCACCGCCAGTGTCGCCCGTCTGCCCAGCACCGTCTGAGCTACCCGTCTGCCCAGCGCCGTCTGAGCTTCCAGTCTGCCCAGCGCCGCCAGTCTGCCCAGCGCCGCAAGTGCCGCCAGTCTGCCCAGTGCCGCCAGTCTGCCCAGTGCCGCCAGTCTGCCCAGTGCCGCCAGTCTGCCCAGTGCCGCCAGTCTGCCAGGATCCGCCAGTCTGCCAGGATCCGCCAGTCTGCCAAGATCCGCCAGTCTGCCAAGATCCGCCAGTCTGCCAAGATCCGCCAGTCTGCCAGGATCCGCCAGTCTGCCAGGATCCGCCAGTCTGCCAGGATCCGCCAGTCTGCCAGGATCCGCCAGTCTGCCAGGATCCGCCAGTCTGCCATGATCCGCCAGTCTGCCAGGATCCGCCAGCTCTGCCAGTCAGACAGGATCCGCCAGCTCTGCCAGTCAGCCAGGATCTTCCAGTCAGCCAGGATCCGCCAGTCGGCCAGCATCTGCCAGTCAGCCAGGATCAGTTAGATCCGCCATTCAGCCAGGATCCGCCAGAAGTGCCAGTCAGCCAGGATCTGCCCGATCTGCCAGTCGGCCAGGATCCGCCAGGATCCGCCAGTCGGCCAGGATCCGCCAGGATCCGCCAGTCGGCCAGGATCCGCCAGGATCCGCCAGTCGGCCAGGATCAGTTAGATCCGCCATTCAGCCAGTATCCCCCAGTCTGCCAGTATCCCCCAGTCTGCCAGTATCCCCCAGTCTGCCAGTATCCCCCAGTCTGCCAGGATCCCCCAGTCTGCCAGGATCTGCCAGGATCCGCCAGAACTACCAGTCAGCCAGGATCCACCAGAACTGCCAGTCTGCCAGGATCCGCCAGTCTGCCAGGATCCACCAGTCGGCCAGGATCAGTTAGATCCGCCGTTCAGCCAGGATCCGCCAGTCTGCCGGGATCCACCAGTCAGCCAGGATCCGCCAGAAGTGCCAGTCAGCCAGGATCTGCCAGATCCGCCAGTCAGCCAGGATCTGCCAGTCAGCCAGGATCTGCCGGAACCACCAGCCAGCCAGGATCTGGTAGATCCATCAACCTGCCTGAGCTTCCTCTCACTCCCGAGCTTCCTCTCACTCCCGAGCTTCCTCTCACTCCCGAGCTTCCCCGGTCCCGAGTCCCGAGCTACCTCAGTCCAGTGGGGCCCATTGTTAGGTTTCCTAGGCCAAGGTTAGCGGCGAGGGTCGCCACTCAAGGGACACTAAGGAGGTGGACTAAGACAATTATGGAGTGGGGTCCACGTCCAGGCCAGAGCCGCCACCGCGGAGCGATGCCCATCCAGACCCTCCCCTATAGGTTTAGGTTGTATGTTCGGAGTCCGCACCTTGGGGGGGGGGGGTTCTGTCACGTTCTGTCCATCGTTCGTATGTGTTTTCCTTGTTTTAGTGTTGGTCAGGACGTGAGCGGGTGGGCATTCTATGTTGTGTGTCTGGTTTGTCTATTTCTATGTTTGGCCTGATATGGTTCTCAATCAGAGGCAGGTGTTAGTCATTGTCTCTGATTGGGAACCATATTTAGGTAGCCTGTTTTGTGTTGGGTTTTGTGGGTGATTGTTCCTGTCTCTGTGTTTTGCACCAGATAGGGCTGGTTTCGGTTTTCCACGTTTATTGTTTTGTAGTGTTCATGTTTATCTGTTTTTATTAAACATGAGTCAATATAACCACGCTGCATTTTGGTCCTCCTCTACTTCACCACAGGAAAACCCTGACATGAACGCAGCCATGACCAACTGAGCTAATTGATCAGTTGAGCGATTGCCTAAATTCAACACACCTGGTCTTCCAGGTCGGTTAAATCAAAAAACATGAAGTGCCTGCGGCCCTCCAGGACCAGGGTTGCCTACCCTTGCCCTCGAGGTATTAAACAATGCTTATGAACTTATGAACTCTACTTGTCCCGTTCTTCCATCTTGTCTGGGATATATATTTTAGTTGGCACACCTGTGTGATGTCTGATACATGAACAAAAATATATTTCGCCCTGGACATGAGACTTGTATTTACTTTAGACCTTTTTTAATCATAAGCTCTTTGAGTTTAAGTTAGCACTGAAGTTAGACAAAGTCAGTGTGACTAACGTGCATATGAAAAAGTGTGTGTTTTGTAATCTATAAATAAAATGAGTTTATACAAAACGATATTACATTTGGTCATCTCCAAAATGTGGCCTTTAAAAGCCTTGATAGTTGCGTCCTTCCTCGGGGAACTGTCTGCATATAAGTGGACAACAGGATGGAGGTTTCCTTATCATGTGGTGCTTTAGCCTTCCATAGCCCAGCAGACTCACCTGGGGATCAACGTCTGGGAGACTTTTACAGGGAGGAGAGAGCATGAGTACAGTACATGAGTACAGTAAATGAGTACAGTACATGAGTACAGTACATGAGTACAGTACATGAAGTCCAACCAGTCATAGCTGTGGGAAGTAGTTTGGGGTGGGGGTGCTGCGATTTTGTTACCGAGGTGGGGTGCAGAATTATTTTTTGGCCTGCAATTAAGACGTCTATATCGGTCCACTAGTACAGGACTAGTAAAGGCTAAATGTATTGTAGTGTTTACCAGCATTTGTAACTTGAGTCTGCTAATTATCTGTACACTTTGCTTGATATATGAATTCCAGCTTCTTGAAATACTTATTTCTATGTGAAAACTGAAATGGTTCATTAGTTTTCCATTTTAGTAGATGATTTTATCCAGAGCAACTTACAGTAGTGATACATACAGTATATGCATACAGTTTTGTCCTGGTCCGCCATGGGAATCAAATCCACAACCCGAGCATCGCAAGCACCATGCTCTACCAACTGAGCCACATAATCCCATCACATCATCAAAAACCACTTGATGTCTCAATGTACTCAGTTACTGTGATGGTCATTGTTTTTCTTCATGGTGATGGAAAGTCTACAGGTACAACCCTAGATGACCAGCACTTGTACAATACAGTAAAGTACATTTACAATGTATTCAGAATGTGTTCAGACCCCTTGACTTTTTCCACATTTTGTCACGTTACAGAAGCCATTCCCGAGTAAAAGACACATGACAGCCCGCTTGGAGTTTGCCAAAAGGCACCTAAAGAACTCAGGCCATGAGAAACAAGATTCTCTGGTCTGATGAAACCAAGATTGAACTCTTCGACCTGAATGCCAAGTGTCACATCTGGAGGAAACCTGGCCTCATCCTTACGGTGAAGCATGGTGGTGGCAGCATCATGCTGTGGGGATGTTTTTCAGTGGCAGGTACTGGGAGACTAGTCAGGATCAAGGGAAAGATGAATGGAGCAAAGTATAGAGAGACCCTTAAGAAACCCCGAGTTACAGCAGGAATACACAATCCCTCCATCAGTGCTCAGACTGTCCGTAATAGGCTGAGAGAGGCTGGACTGAGGGCTTGTAGGCCTGTCGTAAGGCAGGTCCTCACCAGACATCACCGGTCTCACCAGGGGTGATGTTCGGATTTGCGTTTCCCGAAGCCTGTACTCTGGAGCGGGATCAATTTGGAGGTGGACGGTCTGTCATGGTCTGGGGCAGTGTGTCACAGCATCATCGGACTGAGCTTGTTGTCATTGCAGGGAAGATATTATGCTATGTGTTACAGGGAAGATATCCTCCTCCCTCATGTGGTACCCTTCCTGCAGGCTCATCCTGACATGACCCTCATGACAATGCCACCAGCCATATTGCTCTTTCTGTGGGGGATTTCCTGCAAGACAGGAATGTCAGTGTTCTGCCATGGCCAGCGAAGAAGCCTGGACCTCAATCCCATTGAGCATGTCTGAGACTTGTTGGATCGGAGAGTGAAGGCTAGGGACATTCACCCCAGAAATGTCCAGGAACTTGCAGGTGCCTTGGTGGAAGAGTGGGGTAACATCTCCCAGCAAGAACTGGAAAATCTGGTACAGTCCATGAGGAGGAGATGTACTGCAGTACTTAATGCAGCTGGGGGCCAAACCAGATACTGACTGTTACTTTTGGTTTTGAACCCCCCCTCGCTTTGATCAGGGACACATTATTCAATTTCTGTTAGTCACATGTCTGTGGAACTTGTTCAGTTTATGTCTCAGTTGTTGAAGCTTGTTATGTTCATACAAATATTTACATATGTTAAGTTTGCTGAAAAGCAACGCAGTTGACAGTGAGAGGATGTTTCTTTTTTTGCTGAGTTTATATTTATATATATATGTGTGTATATATATATTTGTGTGTATATGTATGTATGTATGTATGTATGTATGTATGTATGTATGTATGTATGTATGTATGTATGTATGTATGTGTGTGTGTGTGTGTGTGTGTGTGTGTGTGTGTGTGTGTGTGTGTGTGTGTGTGTGTGTGTGTGTGTGTGCGTGCGTGCGTGCGTGTGTGTGTGCGTGCGTGTGTGTGTGTGTGTGTCTATATATATATATATGTGTGTAACAAAATGAATATAAAAAAATAACAAAACATGAAATCTTCACCGATGTGGGTGATTTGCCTGACCTCTCATCCCCAGGCCTACAAGCAGTGTGTCCTTTTTTGGCGAACGCTTCAGCTGCGCCACATATTTTGACTGACACGGTCCTGAAACAACAAGAAGAGATCAACACATCAATTGTTGGACTCCAACAGCAGCTGGAGGGTGTATGCTACGGCCTGAGAGAGAGAAATCAATCATCCAAAGAACTTGTTGATTGTGTCAAACGCGAGACAAATTCTGGTGCAATGTAAATGTGTGTTCCTTGTCAATTTGATTAGGATATTTGGAAAAACTGATACCTTATTAAACCGTTGTATGACTCTTGTCCTCAGTGCCAGGGCTATGGGTGGTGGGAAACACTCCCTGTCAGGCATGGGTTCATCGGGTCTGGGTGGATCATTCAGTGGAATGCCATTTTTGATTGCAGTGTTGTGGAGCACACTACACGCCGTGACAATGTAGCAAACCTGCACATTGTATTAAATTCACGTAATGGCATTTGAAGGAATGTCATTTCAGAGGTAAACCTTGCTAGGCTGGTATTGCAGTGAGCCTCCTGTCCCAGACAAGCACAGCCAACTCCCTTGCAGCAGGCTTATGGTGCACGCCAATGTTCTGGTGTAGGTTGTACCTGGCCTCTTGCTGGTTTGTGAGGGGAGTCATCAGCCATGTTGTCCATGGGTCGCCCCGGTCTCCTGCAGTTATGAACACAACATTCAGATATTGTTTCCCAGAAGAGGTCAAACATGGCAAGTGAAACCTTGCAAATAAAACAAGTCACTTACCAATAAGCCGTCCATCCTCAACAGCTCCTTCCTGGAGGTTAAGGCCGACTGAACTGTTCTGCACAATGAGTGAATAATGTGTCCCACCAGGCCGTTTGGCCACTACATTCAACAGAGCCAAATGTGAATCACAGAGGACCTGCACTATTGACCGAATGGAAGCCTTTTCTGTTGACGAAGTTGAATTCGTTCAATGACGGTGCTTTTATTACGATGTGGGTGCTGATGTCAACTGCTCCAATGACATTGGGAAATCCAGCTATGGTATTGAAATCGCCTTTCACTCTGGCCTGTTGCACAGCAGTGTACGGCTAAACTGGATGTATTGTGGAGTCAATGAAATAATGCCATGAAGGACTGCAGGCAATATTCAGCTCATGGTTGGTTGTGAAATGTCAGACAATCCACAATCTCCCGTTGGAATGTTCCGGTGGCCATAAATCTCAGGGTAGAGAGGACTTGGGTACGCACTGGGGTTGGCATTGGTGCGTCTCGTCTCCCTTTCTAATACTGGAGAGAGTTGGTTGCAGAGATACCATCAAATATGCCTTAGGAAATGAAATCTACCAATAAGCCAAGCGTCGGTCGCTCAGCAAAGAAATCCGCACGCTCATTGAAAACACACTCCCTGAGTAATGCAGCTTACGCCAGGTCCTCCAGCAATGCAAGACTTGCCATTTTGGACAAGTCACAATGCATCAGTGTTGCCTTCTATATTATTTAACAGGTTTAACTAAATTGCCTCCAACCTTTGCATTCCACTCTCTTTCTAATTGACTTTATTATTCAATTAGGCTTAAATGGTTACATGTTTATGAATGCGATAGCACCCTGAGAAAACTATTAGTAGCTTAAGTGTCTATAAAAGAAATACATGAGTAAACTATTCATGTGTTCTCTTTTTTTCTTCGTGGTTTTTATGATTTGGTCCAGTATGTCAATCCTTTCTCCATTTGGTGGATGGTATTTCATTAGCAGTTTGACCTTTCTTCCACACGGCGCTGTGCGTGCGCACGGTCAGAGGTGCACTTAAATGTACACACATTCGCAAGTGTACATGCGGATGGATAAAATGGATAAATCCCACACTTTGCTTAGAAATGATCGCACTCATGAGGGCCCTGGTTCCCACGGACGCTAGTATTTTTTTTTTCTGAGTCTGTGTGACATAGATTTGAAATCTGAAACCACTTGAAGATGGCTGTGTCCCTCCTACCAATTCCTGGTTGACCCCTACTTCACAGCCACCGACAAAAGACACATTCGTTACATTGTAGCCAGCAGGAGAGAGTGGTTTCATCATGGCAGCACATTCAAAGATCCATTCCTAGCCTTTAATACAAGTTACAAAAATCATAGGTATGAAACAACAAAAACACTTTGGGTTTGTCATAGACGGACGACATTATTATTAATGTCAGTTTCCTAGAGAGTTCAGGAAGCCAAGCGAGAACACTGTGAGACATTCACGGCGATGGGGGCAGACGTTTTTTTTTTATCAATAGAGACCTTTACAAAATATGCAAGTGTTCACTAACACTAAACATACAAATATTTATTTCACAGTTTTAAGTAAAGTGAAATCTTATAGTTAGTCGGTTTATGATATGATTATACTATATTTAGAAAGCATATGTCATTTCAAGCCTTTTTTATACAGTTTTGTTGAATAGAAAATGTCATATTTTTATTATATTTGTATTGTGTACTTGAGCTTGTGTCCCCAAACGTGACTACATCTCAGGAATTTATAACTATTTTGCACCAGAAAGGTGAGATTCTAACCTTTCTTTGAGTATGCAGCACTACTAGTTATTGTTTATGGCCTCGCATGATTAAACAAATGACATTTGGGGATTGTGTAGATGACACTTAAGATGACATTTAGTTACAGCTAACTGGTTTTAAAGTTCAAATAAGAAGACAGAGAGTAAAAGGGTTGTCGAATGGCACACCTGGGGTTAGACAACTTTATTAAATTTCTGCCAAAAATAAACTTTATTTCACCCCTGCAGTGACCACAATAGTCACAAGAGACTAATGAATATACATTTGCTATCGGTATCGGTGATGCTGCTGATGAACTGCGATATAATGTCATCAATAGTGCCCCCTGTTGGTCATGTAGACGGCACACTGATACAATCAGTCCTACATAAATCAACATAAATGCCATATAGGGCGCCTGTTAGAATTTTTGCATCAAAGGAAATTACATTCCGTTCTGACAGGAAGACATTTGAAAGATTATCAGAAGACGTATCTAACGCTGTGAAATACAGTGCACAGACAGTCTGTCTTCATTGGCCGAGGGGGACAAGATTGCTCCGCCTTCAGAAGAAACGCACCCAACCATTCTCATTACCGATGCAGCCATCCACTGGACGGCGGCTCGCTCGCTTTGAAGGTCCCCTTGTGATCTCATACACTCGAGGTACGGTCCAGTTGATGTGTAACTGCTGAACAGACGGCGACAGAGAAGGAGAGAGCCAAGCTATACACTGGAGCGGTGAGAGTCCGAAATTATATGTAATCGCGGCCGTGTTTTGGAAATATCTACACCTTTTCTAATTTTGGCTATACTTATTTTATAACTCAATTGTATGCATGTATTTCGCTCACATTTCGATTGATGTGGCTTTTGTGAATTATAACGCCTGGAAGAACAGTTCTGGAATCGGTACCATGAGTAAAGAAGAGCCGACCGTTAACTTCTGTTTGATGAAATTGGATGGTGAATAGGCAACATACTTTCTCTCCCGGATTATAAACTACGCTGTACACTGCGCAGGGATAATTATAGCATTTTATTTTCTCGGGACTGTAACAAAACACTGCCCGTCTCAAACATATTTTCTTTTCCATCTCTGATGAAAGATTCCCCTGCTGGAACTATTACGCACGAGATACGCTGCCAGACCTCGGAGCCCTGTGACGATCGTGATAACTGCAGCTCGCCAACGGGCGCGTTAGTTTGTTCACCGACTCCTTTGGACCCTATTCGCCAGGCAAAGCGCCTCCCTATCCGGATACTCAAGATGTTGACGGCACACACCGGCCACTTGCTCCACCACCCGGACTACCTGCAGCCTTTACAATCTGCACCAGTGAACATTGAGGTATTGTAATTATGTTTCTATTTGCCATGGTAATTGTCACACAGATGTGTGTTGTTGTTTGACATATAGCCAATTCGATACACCTTTATTCTCTCGACACTTCGGTGCGTTTTTGCGCAAAGCAAGTTCAGCTTTTAGCCAATAATGCGCAATATATATCCGTAGTAGGGCTATTTATTTTCTTGATGCGCACAGTCAGGGACTTTTTTAAAAGTAGTTCCCTGACGGTCTTTACTCATAGACCACTCATAGTCCGAGTTACCGTTCTCACCATTGTATTGCTTACACTTTGTAGGCAATACATCCATTCGATAAAACTAGCTCTAGCCTACAGCGCGACACCGTTTGGCCTACTGCCAACAATTCGTAACAATGACTGTTAACAGCAGTATTTATTAGTAGGCTATTATATGAACGTTACGGTTGTAATTCATAGAGGGCCCAAGGGGTCTGTGTTACTGGCCAAACAATTATTCACTGACAATAGACATAGGCCTACAGTTCTGTCTGTGTTTCTGTCTGTATGTCTTTCTTTCTGCACCTGTCTAAGTGGAGTGTGTATACGTTTTTCCTTTCCACATACCCATTACATTCAACGTTGTGAAAAATGGTTCAACTTAACTTTAAGTCTGGGTTTATTTCTCCAGCTGGATGCCAAGAAGAGTCCCCTGGCCCTGTTGGCTCAGACCTGCTCCCAGATCGGCAAGCCTGACCCTCCTCCCTCCTCCAAGCTAGGCTCCATCTCCTCCAATGGCCATGGTGATAAGGACCATAATGGACGCTCCTCTTCCTCCTCCTCCAGTCACAAACTTGGGGACCACCGGCCCATAAAGGACGACAAGTCCAGCTTCAAGCCCTATAACAAAGTAGGGGGAGACAGTCGGCGGGATGGGGTTAGTAGCTCTAATAACAGCTCTGATAAAGCTGGGTTCAGGGTACCTAGCAATGGGAATGGATGTGCTAACAGTAACTCATCAGGCTCTTGTCCATCCTTTCCACCACATGCCATATCTCCCAACTCCAGGGTGGGTAGTGGCACGCCCCCTCAGCACACGCAGCAGCCATCGTCCCAGACACACAGACAGAGCCAGTCGCCACATGGACAACGGAATTCCCGCTCTCAGACTCTGAATGGAGAACACAAACAGGAACAGGCCAGTCCACACAGGAACAGTAACAGTAGCAGCGGCGGCCATCTTAAAAAGGAGTCGGATGTGAATAAGGTTCATTTGGACAGTCCCCAACTGGCTAACTCCAGCCACGCCAGAGCCAGCACGAACTCCAGCACAGGCAGCTCCGAGGGAAGCCCCAGCCATGAGGGGCCCAAGGCGGACTCCCAACCACCACAGCCTGGTCTGGGCCCTGGACATATCGCTCCCATCTCCCCTTACAAGACTGGCCACTCTGTCTTCCCCATGTCATCCTCTGGAATGGGCTACCATGGCTCTGTAGTGGGTTCCTACGCTGGATATCCCTCCCAGTTTGTCCCAGGTTTGGACCCTAACAAGTCTGGTCTGGGAGGTGGGGGCGTGGGGGTGAAGCACTCCACTGGAGCCTCTCCCCCCTCCTTCATGCAGGGCTTTTGCAGGGACCCTTACTGCCTCAGCTACCCCAACGTGCCCCACCTGGGGAGCAGCAACCCCTGCATCCACGACCCCTCCTCCACCCTCAAAACAGGCTACCCAGGCTTGGTCTACACCTCCCACCCCCTCCACTCCCTCCACCCCAGCACTATGTCTTCCAGCATCACCCCCACCCTGTCTCACCCCCTCTACACCTACGGTTTCATGCTCTCCAATGACCCCATGCCTCATGCCTGTAACTGGGTATCAGCTGGGGGTCCTTGTGATAAACGCTTCTCCACCTCAGACGAGCTGCTGGCCCACCTGCGCACGCACACCTCCTTACCCGGAGGGATGGACAGTAAGCTCCTCTCTGGCTACCCCTCTGTCTCCTCCTCCTCTGTTGCCTCCTGCCAACTCCACCTCCCCCATCAGAGCCAGGCCTCCCTGCAGAACTCCTTCTCCCTTAGGGCTCCTCATACCCTGGGTCTGGCCCGGTACCACCCCTATGGTAAGGTCCACCTGCCCCCTGGACCTACCTCCATCCCCCTGCACTCCCTCCAGGCTGGTTCTCCTTACTACCCCCACTACGCCCTTTATAGCCAGAGACTGGGCTCAGCGTCTGCCTTGGGCTACCAGTGATCGCTCATCTCCATCCATCCACACAGTCTATTACAGTGTTTCTCCTAGCATTACTAAGCCAAGGCGTCCCCCCCCCCCCACTCCTCCCGCCTAGCTCTGCTGCCCCCTGCCTAAAACTGCTGGGAACTCTGTGGATCCGATTAGTTTTAATAGGATGGTTATGGTAGCCCTGGATGAAAGTGTTTCAGGGGCCTCTGTGGGCAGGATGTTCCAGCTATAATGGGGGAATCACTGCAATTCCATACCAAACCAGGATCCTATGGAGGAGTCCGAGAAGGTGCTGGATGCTTGCATGTATGTACACTGCTAGGATACTGCTCTCATGAACAAGAGCAGTGGACTGGACGAGTGGACATGGTACCATGCTAGGTTGTAACAGCACCACAAACTGAGCTGGTTGATAGCTGATGGTAGGATGCTGTGTAACACCTCATGGATCTCCTGACGTCAAGCTGGGAATAGTGATTGCAGTGGCGAGGGGACAGTGTTGGCAGCCTTCAGCACTGTGGGGAGGCTGGAGGAAGACTGGGGGGAAACGGGGGGGGCGGATGCATGCTTGCTTGACCTTGAGTGTGCAGTTATGGTTTTGAGATTGGTTTCTGTTCCATGCATTTGCTTCTTCTCTGATTTGAAAATATACATTTTATTTATTTTTTAACTTTGGCTTTCAGGTTTACTATCCAATAAATTATTTTTAATTGTTCTTACTTTTGTTATTTTACTTCAGTAATACTGTTCATTTTATCCAGGGTTTGGGGTCAATTCCATTTAAATTCCAATCAATTCCGAAAGTGAACCTAATTCTAAATATTCTTAATTGAAAAGCATTGAAGAGAATTGGACTTTCAGTGCACTCCCTGAATTGACTGAAATTGAAGTGGAATTGTCCCAAAACCTGATTCTTTTAATCTATTATGAACAAGATATGTTTCCACATGGTAAAATACATTTGCAAAAAAAACAACTTTGTTTTTTCCTCTCCTTCTCTGAATGAATGGCTTCTTAATTGTTGTTTGTATAGCAGATTAATAGTGATATTTTTTGTTAAATATTTGGGTGAGTGACCTGGGTAAGGGAGGGATACAAAACCAAATACAGGAGAAACATGTTCTGTGGTGATGGCAGAGCTATCCGGTTTTAAAGGGGAGGTCATATTTTGTTGAATAAATGATCATGAATATATTTAAATTCTGTCTTCATTTGTTAATCCAATTGGTTCTTTGACAGCTCATTCATCTCAATCCTTTTGATTTGGTTCATTAGGCCATTATGACTAGCTATGTAATAATGAATCACTTAGTCTGGAGAGAACATTCAAAGACCGTGTGACGAAGAGACAAAGAATACTAGAGAATGCTTATTATATGTTGCTCTGGATAAGAATGACTGCTAAATGACTACATTTTTGAATCTCAGAATAACTTGTGAATATACATATATTCAGCACAGTATTACAGTACTGTATTCAGCAGGGGCGCAACTTTCACTGTGATACAAAACGCTTTAACACCATGCAGACTCCTCAGAGCGGTCGGGTAGACCGTCTTCTGGTTTCAGACTCCTCAGAGCGGTCGGGTAGACCGTTTTCCGGTTTCAGCAGGCAGAATTTAGGTCCGCATGGACACCACAGAGTGTGCGGACAGGCTGTGTGAAGGAAAAGCTTCTGAAAGGCTGGCGTATAGGACCAGCACGGGACAGATGAACAGAGGCAGCTGCTGTCTGTGTTGTTCTTTTTCTCTGAGTTGTAAAAGCAAGCAGAGCAGAAACTGTCTACTCTTTAGTTGACTGATCTAGCTGGCAAGGTAACTGCTGTTTGGCAGAAACAATGTATTTTATTCCCAGTGCTGAGCTAGTAGTGTAACTGACATGTTACATTAGCTAATGTTTAATCCCCTCTCGACTGAAGTGAATGAACTAGCAGCTAGTTCGCTAGCTAGTAGCTACCACAGCCAGTTCAGCTCTAGCTAGACTCTAGGTATCCGTCACATAGCAGTATCTAACAGCTGCTTTGTGTATGGAAAGGTTTTGTAGCCTTTGTTTTGTCCTGTTTCAACATAAGTACATTTTAAGATGTACCATTGTACCGTTAGCTAGCGAGCTTGTTCACTGACTAGCTATTATTTTTTGCCTCAACCACACTAGACCTGAACCAGCGGCCAAACGATTGAAGATCGATATTCTGACGTTTTTTTCAGTGCAATATTAGTTTTTACTAGTCAGTATAGTACTGTAACGTTATTGTTCTGTCCGTTTCTCTAGCTAATTCCATACTTTTCACACTGATACGGTATAAACAGCTCCACAGGCTTCACTGTCATGGTTCACAGTCAGTACACAACACTGTGCTCATCATGTCTAAGCAAGATCAAATGGTGACAGGTGTCCATGCAGGGTCAGACAGCCAGAGAAGACCAGTCTATGGAGCTCAGGTGAATTTTGCAGTATATTATAACAATCAGTGAATGGATACTAAGTTCCATCTTGAGTTGATGTGAATGCTACAGTCTGGGATCTGTGAATAATGGTCATTCCAATTATTGAATCATTGATTCCATCCATGGATACTATAATGTATAAATGTACACCAAGGTAAGTCTTTGTCATGCCTCTTCTGAGCAGGATCAAATGGTGACAGGGGTCAGTCTCATCAGGGTCAGGCAGCCAGGGAAGACCAGTCTCTGATGGCGCTGAGGTGAACTTTTGCAGATACAACACTTTATTCCCGCTGTGCAGCAAACACTGGAGAAGCAAGAAGCGTCGAAGCTTGAAACTATTTATTTTAAGGCAGTCTGACAAACCTCTAAAGTTGATTTCCAAACTGTATTAAGGATTGATATTGGCTTTTTCCGATGACACAAACCACAATGTGTCGAAGACCTGGTAGAAGCTATTGATGATGATGCATGGATACAGATGTGTTTGAATGCCCAGTCATGTTCATATCATCTCAGACATAAACGACTGCAGTTGAAGACCATCCATAGAACGTACTATAATATGCCTGTGACATGGAATTACATGCAGTTAGAAATGTCATTCCTCTGCTGGAGTTGTAAAATACAAAAGGGGACCTATTTCCATATGGTCTTGTGAAGGCTGGCTGAATTCTGGCAAAGATGTTATTATATCACAGCATGTCTACAGGTTCAAAGAGTATGTTATTATATCTCAGCATGTCTACAGGTTCAAAGAGTATGTTATTATATCACAGCATGTCTACAGGTTCAAAGAGTATGTTATTATATCTCAGCATGTCTACAGGTTCAAAGAGTATGTTATTATATCACAGCATGTCTACAGGTTCAAAGAGTATGTTATTATATCACAGCATGTCTACAGGTTCAAAGAGTATGTTATTATATCACAGCATGTCTACAGGTTCAAAGAGTATGTTATTATATCTCAGCATGTCTACAGGTTCAAAGAGTATGTTATTATATCACAGCATGTCTACAGGTTCAAAGAGTATGTTATTATATCTCAGCATGTCTACAGGTTCAAAGAGTATGTTATTATATCTCAGCATGTCTACAGGTTCAAAGAGTATGTTATTATATCTCAGCATGTCTACAGGTTCAAAGAGTATGTTATTATATCACAGCATGTCTACAGGTTCTCCCTTCTCCCTGTTTTTGTTTGATTGGTAATGTTGATACTGTATAACCTAGCATTTATACAGTAGCAGCTAAGAACTGTGTTCTTAGTGGCATTAATTGGCATTAATTGGAGTGGCATTAATTGGAAGGTTGGTTATCCTCCCACAATGGATGGAAGAAATGTCAGGTTACTAGATGTGATTTATTACAAGATTAAGGGTATACTGTGCAACTTTCATAAGGTCTCGATGCCTTATATGGAATGACAAAAGGAGTCTGTATTGAAAACATGCCGACGTCGGGGGAGATACCAATATAAGCAATCCCTAGCTGCTGGGCTGCTCAGTCCTGTCCCTGGGGGTCTGCCATAATGTTGGTTGTCACTCTGGCCTTGGCCTAACACACCTGAAACCAATAATGAATGTTTCACTAAGATCCTAAAGCTGAGTGGGGTGTGTTAAGTTGGGGGGCTACAGGGCCGTGGACCACTAGGGGCAGGACGAGGTGATCCAGCTATATTGTGTGCAAGTAAAAAGAGCTCTACAGTACCATTGAGCCTACGATATGAATTACACTGAACAAAAAATATAGTTCAGTCTTATCAATCACTTAAACATAGTTAATAATGATCTCTTACCTAACTTGATGACCGGGGGCATTTTAGATTTTAGTTGTTGTTCTAAATAGAGACGACTAGAAGGACCACGGGTCATATTAGATTGTGTAGAAACGCGGAAATTAGCTTTAGATGCCCCCAAAAAAGTGAGGACCCCCACTTCTAAAACCAAAGTGTCTCCCCTTGTATTCAGCAGTTTTTGTTGACATCTCAGATGGTGAACTGTACATACAGTGCATTTGGAAAGGATTCAGGCCCCTCCCCGTTTTCCACATTTTTGTTACATTACAGCCTCATTCTAAAATGTGTTAATTACATTTGTTTCGTCATAAAACTACACACAATTCCCCCATAATTAAACATTTTGCAAATGTATTAAAAATAATAACAGAAATACCTTATTTACCAGGTGTCTTCCATCTGTCCCCATTATCTCCTGTGTATTTATACCTGCATTTTCTGTTTGTCTGTTCCCAGTTTGTCTTGTCCCATCAAGTCCTACCAGTTCCCGTGTTTCCTGTGCTCTAGTTTTTGTTTTTATTAGTGTTCCCAGTTCTGACCTTTCTGTCTATCCTGATCCGGCCCCCTGTCCTGTACATGTGAGTTCCATCGCTCCAGCATCTCCTTCCTAGGATACGTCATTGCTGCAGGGAATATTCAAATAGACCCTGACAATGTGACACCCTGACATTCCTCGAGACTCACCTGTCACCCTGACTCCCGTCGGACCATGGCATTCGTTCGACAATGTTTTTGGTGGCCCACCATGGTTCCTGACGTCTTTGCGTTCGTTGCCGCCTGTACTGTGTGTGCACAGAACAAGACTCTGCGACAAGCTCCGGCTGGCCTTCATCAACGATCCCTTTCCCTCACTGCCCCTGGTCCCATATCCTTGGACTTCGTCACATGCCTCCCTCCGTCAGATGGCAACACCACCATCCTTACGGTGGTGGACAGGTTTTCCAAAGCCACCCATTTTATTCTCCTTCCTAAGTTACCTTCAGCTAAGAAGACCGCCCAGCTCATGGTGCAGCAAGTCTTCTGGATCCATGAACTGCCGGTCGACATGGTCTCCAATCGCGGTTATCGTCCCGATTCTGGAAGGCATTCTGCCCCCTCATTGGGTCGTCCGCCAGTCTGTTCTCTGGTTTTCATCCCCCGTCTAACGGCCAGGAGGAGCGAGCCACACAGGACCTGGAGATGACTCTTCGCTGCCTCTACTCCACCAATCCCCCCACCTGGAGCCAGCAACTCGTGTGGGTGGAATATGCCCGCAACACCCTTCCCTGTTGTGCTACGGGTCTTTCGCCTATTGAGTGTTCCCTGGGATATCTGCCTCGGTCAGCATACCTTCTGTCCAGATGTCCGTCACTGTTGCCGTACCTGGAAGAGAGCCTGGGCCGCTCTTCTCAAGACCACCTCCAGGTATCAGTGACAGGTGGACCGCCACTGAACCCCTGATCCCCGCAACTGTCTTGGGCAGAGGGTATGGCTGTCCACTCGGGATCCTGCAACCCCCCCCGTTTTTTAATAAGGCCTTTCCCTCTTTCTCTCTAAGGTCCTAAGCCCCTCTACTGTTCGCCTTCTGTTGCCCCACACTCTCTGTATACATCCCACTTTTAATGTGTCTAGAAATAAATCTGTCTCACAGCTGTTTTCTCCTCTGTCCACACAGATCTTTTTCACCTGTCTTGTGCTTGTCTCCACCCCCCCCACCAGGTGTCTCTCATTTGTCCACATTATCTCCTGTGTATTAATACCTGCGTTTTCTGTTTGTCTGTTGCCAGTTCCTCTGGACAAGTCCTACCAGCGTGTTCCCGGGTTTCCTGTGCTCTACTTTTTGTTTTTCTTCGTTTTCTCAGTTCTGACCTTTCTGCCTGTCCTGATCCTACCCGCCGTCCTGAACCTGTCTGACTCTGATTTGGATTATGACCCTTTGCCTGCCTTGATTTACCTTTTGCCTGCCCCTTGATCTATAATAAACTCAGACTTGTACTATCTGGCTCCTGAGTCTGGGTCTTAGTCTGAGCCCTGATACTTTTTTCCTTAATTAGGCTGTCATGGACAATGTAGACACAGATATTTAAAAAAAAAAGAATACTATATGTGAATACATGATTACCTATTAATTACAGAAGATGCCAGTACCTTTGTACTGCAGACTAACCCAGTAAGTGTGTATTGATTTTCTGACTCCCAAGGCCCTGCCAGGTTCTGGTATTCCTGTGTTCTATTCATCACAGCAGACATGGCCAACTTCTTCTTTCATCACTTTGAAAGACAGTAAAAATGTAATCTTGTATAAGAATAAGAGCTGCGAGATTCTTTAAATGTGAAATACCAAAATGCCAAGGACCCGCTGAATGTTTGAGAACAAATGTATAGGGCATAACTCTGTACACTCTTAGAATTGTATTGCAATCTAGAATCTAAGAGTTCTTAGGCGGAGAACCCTTTGAAGAACCCTTTGAAGAACCCTTTGAAGAACCCTTTTTGGATCCAGGTAGAAACAGTGGTGGGAAAAGTGCTCAATTGTTTATACTAAAAGTAAAAGTGAAGATACTTTAGAAGAAAAGGACTGAAGTGAAAGTCACATATTAAAGTACTACTTGAGTAAATGTCCAATTATTTGGTTTTAAATATACTCAAGTATCAAAAGTAAATGTAATTGATAAAATATACTTACGTATCAAAAGTGAAGTATAAATCATTGGAAATTCCTTATATTCAGCAAACCAGACAGCGCCATTTTCTTATTTACAGATACTGTAAAGTACAGATAAAAACAATACTGAAGTAGTACTTTCAAGTATTTTTACTTCAGTATTTTACAGCACCCTTTGCTTCCAGGTAGAACACTCGTAAAGCAGAGGAAGACAGACAAGCTTTTGTCAGTAAACATTGTGTGCCAGGTGCTGTTGTTTGAAAGACTGTCCCAACCAGTTGATGGAGGATTTGGGTGTGCTTTACCTTCAGCTAGTGTTCCGCAGACAGGCAGGCAGGCAGACGCAGGCAGACAGACAGACAGACAGGCAGATGCAGGCAGGCAGGCAGACAGACAGACAGACAGACAGACAGACAGACAGACAGACAGGCAGGCAGGCAGGCAGGCAGACAGACAGACAGACAGGCAGGCAGGCAGGCAGGCAGGCAGGCAGGCAGGCAGGCAGGCAGGCAAGCAGGCAGGCAGGCTCAATGTGATGTTAATGAAAGGGTCAATTTTTGCAACATATGAGCTCGTTCTCCACCCGCTGAGTTTGAGTCCAAGCCTCCCCTACGTCTGTGTGAAGTCCAGATTGGCATCAGAGCTAAACTGTGACTGTCTGGTCATGTTCAGGATAAGGCCCTGTCCATCTCTCAGGTTACAGTAACTCAGTGTGTGATTGGCAAGAGGTAATATGCTGTTTCCTGGTCACGTGACACAGTTGGGGCCCTGTCGGAGTATAGATGACCCACAGTGGTCAGTCACAGTCCTGACAGGCAGACTCACCGGGTCACAACACCCTGTTACTGTGGAAACCCTAGAACCCGCTCCCGTTTCCAGTGTCTTCCAATTGGCTCTTTCAATCCCTCTGACACATGTCTGCAAACCCTCCCCACCCACGTACTGTAGCTGTACAAGCTAATGTGTTCTGAGTCACCCAGTAAACAAAGGGTTAAATTAATAAAATATATTCCGGGTTCGTTGTGAGGGCAGCAAGAGGAGATGCTCATGGTTGGGTTGCAAAGCAGGTTTCAGGTGTCTGATGTACCCTCTGTAGCCTTGGTGTTTGGCCTAGACAACCCGAGAGATACGGTTGAGTAGCAGAGCCTGGGGGTTTAAATAGGAGAGATCAGGTTGTCAAGACGCTCAGACCGCAGCCTGACTGAATGACAGGGACTCGAGGCAACGTGATGTCTGATGTTATATTGTCCTTTAAAGTGGTTGCTGTTATAGGTCTGAGAGATTGTGTGTGTGTGTGTGTGTGTGTGTGTGTGTGTGTGTGTGTGTGTGTGTGTGTGTGTGTGTGTGTGTGTGTGTGTGTGTGTGTGTGTGTGTGTGTGTGGGGGGGATTCCATGTCCCTGGCTATGAAAAGTGTCTGCCTCGTAAGTGAACAGTTTTGCAGATTTTTCGGTCAAATATTTGCTGCCAGCAAAGTCTACTTGTAGCCTCCCAGTCAAGACTCTTTGTTTGATGGTAAAACGCAGTGAGCTCTGTGACTGTCTCTGTCACCAGCTAAAGTCTCTGAGTGAAACCCATCTGTTGTTCCCGATGGGAAGCCCCAACCTGAGAGACAGACACAGGGAAACAATACCAGCTGGGCCTCAAAAATAAGGACAGAGAATTGAATTTAAACGCCCCTCTATCTTATCTCGGGGGAGAAATGAATAGCCGTGCCATTTTCCAGTCTGTTGTTACTCATCCGTTACTCATCCATTACTCATTTATCCAATTGATCCAATTCATCCATCATTCCCTTCTTCCCCTTCCTCCCCTCATCCATCACTCTGTCCATCCATCTTGTGGATGGCTAATGCTGACGGCAGATATCAGCACTCACACGCCGTCGTTTACGCCGCTGCAGCTTCTGGAGAGCATGTGTTACGTGTAATTCAGTCCCCCCCGTCCCCCCAAGCAACACACTAAGCTAAAACAGGACCCAATTGTATGGGGAGAAGAATGTTTAGGATATATACACGCATAAACACACATCGATGTGAGGGGTGAGACCTGGGAGGACAGCTGACTGCCCTAGTGATTAACGATGACGGAGTGTGGTGCAGCTCCTCCATTACACCGCGAGTCTCCACCTCTCCATCCATCTCACTATCTCTCCACCAACAGGACCTGAAAGGAAGAGAGAGAGCTGGTGTACAGGAAGGGGAGTTAGACCCACATGCAGCTAACACGCACACACGCACACGCACACACACACACACACACGCACGCCCACGCACACACACACACACACACACACACACACACACACACACACACACACACACACACACACACACACACACACACACACACACACACACACACACACACACACACACACACACACACACACACACACACACACACACAGCCCCTCAGTTTCCAGAGATACAGTATAGGAACTATTTGCTCACCATGTGGGAGCTGGGAGCCGTGTCAGGGCACGGACAACACACCACAGACCATCTGTCTTGATGTCTCTTCTGTCTTCCCTTCTGGAAGCTCTAAATGAGATCACCAACACACTCCTCCTTTTCCCTCTTTCTTTCACCCTCTTTCTCTCTCCAACTCTATCACTTCATCACTCATCTCTGTGAGAGGCCTTTTCAAGTGGTCCAGGAATAAAGAGCACACAGATGTCAGACATGTTGGATTAATGTTCCCAAAACCATCACACAGCCCATTACTTACATCCACCCACAGACAGAGCAGACCAGAGCTGAGGGGAAACATGTTGAAAATACACGTTCCTTGGTAACGCCCTGAGCCCTGGCAACCCAACGCGTCTGTGTGTGTGTGTGTGTGTGTTTGTGTGACTACATGCCATGAAACCTCAGAGAACCACATAGGACAAGTACATCCATCATTCAGCTCTGTGGTAAATTACCCAAATCCAACAGCAAATTAACCTGCCCTACAATTTATGTTCTGAGACAGGGCGTTGCTCCCTCGACCTTTCCTTTCCATTGACTGTCTCCGTCTCTCTCCGGGTTTCTCTCTCTCCCTCCAGCTTGACATGTGAGAGTGCGGCCACAGTGAGTTCAGCAGTGCACAAGAGGGCATTGGCAATTATGGTTTTTCTGTTAATGCTTATGGCTGCAGCTGGTTATGATTTGGCTGTGTCACACGCGCACACGCACACACACACACACACACACACACACACACACACACACACACACACACACACACACACACACACACACACACACACACACACACACACACACACACACACACACACACACACACACACACACACACACACACACACACACACACACACACACACACACACACCCTCTCTCTCTCTCTCTCTCTCTCTCTCTCTCTCTCTCTCTCTCTCTCTCTCTCAGGGATCCGGGCAGGGCTGTCAGTTCTCATGCATCACCAATGGGCTGACGGTGGAAAAACGTGCCTTGGCAGTGAGTAGATCAGGCCTGGAGACCTGGAGGGTTAGTGGAGGCTAACGGGGGCTTGTGGGTTAGCCGCACACACGGCCGGAGTGACACCATCCTCTCCCAGCCTTCCTCCTCAGCAAGCTCTCAGGCACATTCTCTCATTCCCAGAGATTGATTCAGACTCTTTATGGAGCTAACCAGGGCTAATTACCCACTGTGACCCCCGAGCAGGCGCCACACCACAGATACACAGGGAGGTCAGAGATGAGCTAAGATGCTCCCTTGAACAATCAGGCAGTCGTCAATGTCCACAGAAACAAGTTCTTTAGATGCACCTATCAGACAAAGATACACATGGAAGAGTAAGAGGCCGAAAGAGAGGAGAAAGAAACAGAGAAAGAAGAGGGTGCAAAACAGAGGTGAGCGATACAGAGAGTGAAAGAGAAACAGAGAGAAGAAAAGAGAGAGGCGTGTATGGAAACAAGCAGATGTGATTACCCAAATACAGTCATTAAAGGGGAGATGTGTTTTCAGGCTGTCATTATGATTAATGACTGAGAGCGAAGCCACTCAGACTAAACAACAGAGTGAAACCACACACACACACACACACACACACACACACACACACACACACACACACACACACACACACACACACACACACACACACACACACACACACACACACACACACACACACACACACACACACACACACACACACACACACACACACACACACACACACACACACACACACACACACTGATTTATGGGCCAGCTTGTGTGTGTTTGCGTATACGTGTGTGCATGTGTGTGTGTTCATTTGCTATTCCAGTGTGATTAATTATGTGTATTGGACAGTGAGTGAGTTATGGGGATAATTACCCGTGTGCCACAGCATAACTTTTACACCCCTCATACCTCTTAACAACCGTGATTTCCTCTGTTTCATACTGTGTCCGCCTCTTACCCCTGACTGCCCTTTCAGCCTGTACTAATACCACTGCTATTTGTACATGACAAAAATAAGAATGCTTTCCTTCCAATGCTAAAGTCAATTCATTGCATTTTTAACAGGTGGTAAATGATGCTACTCACCTGGTAGACAAGTAACACCGACAAAAAGACAAGGCCATTAAAACAAATATATACTTTTATGAAAACTAGCTCATATGTCCTGGGGGGTGGAGCCTTAGAGCATTTGTTGGCAGAAACCTCGGAGCTCCAGATGTTCTCCAGATCACGTTGGGGCGACTTGATAAGGAGGCATCGCTCAACGCGGACTCACACCTGCTGGACCCACTCATTTACTGGCTGGGGATGATGAAACAACCGCTCAGACCCTGTCCGCTTCATGTCATTATACAAGCAGCTGCGTGCGTGCGTGTGTGTGTGTGTGTGTGTGTGTGTGTGTGTGTGTGTGTGTGTGTGTGTGTGTGTGTGTGTGTGTGTGTGTGTGTGTGTGTGTGTGTGTGTGTGTGTGTGTGTGTGTGTGTGTGTGTGTGTGTGTGTGTGTGTGTGTGTGTGTGTGTGTGTGTGTGTCTGGATGATTTCACGGCAGTGGATGGGAAAAGGAATGAGACAGACCATTAGTTCTTCTTTCCTCACGTTTACAAGGTTTCGCTTATTCCAACGCTGGATGAAGGAAGCACAATGACAGATATTGCTTCTGGTAACTTGTGCATGATGGAGTGGCTGAAACTGGAGTACATTCAGAATGATCATCCCGTCCTGCAAGATAAAAACAGCTTTAGATATTATTATTTTGATAATAAAAAACGACATGTGCATGTAAGGAGAGAATGTAGCTGAGAAAAATAGGCACTTTGTATGAAAAAGAAAATGCCTTTTGCTTTTACCAAATCAATAATGGTCGGAAACCAAAGCAGTACATTAAAATAGAAAAAGTCTGAGGCCACACAACATCAGGTGTGAGTAGGGAGAAACAACATTAATCATGTAATGAGGGTGTGGGTTAGAGGAGCTGCCGGGCTCAGGACACCAACACTGAAGGAGTTGAACAGATGAGCGTGTCTGTGAGCGTGTCTGTGGCTCTGTACCTCATTGAGAGGTCAGCAGCAGTAGCAGCAGCATCTGTATGTAAGTCATGAGGAGCTTTGGCCTCCTGCCCTACATGTCATTGGCCTGATTAATGACCCCCCCCCACCACCATTGCACAAGCACCACACACACACACACACACACACACACACACACACACACACACACACACACACACACACACACACACACACACACACACACACACACACACACACACACACACACACACACACACACACACACACACACATACCAAAGAGACACACACTGATAAAGTATCTCCGGTAAGCCAGGGCTGACGCCTACTCCTAAAAACTCCCCTTCTTTAGAAGATTGTGTCAGGGCTTTCATGGCTT